>NC_069508.1:109677392-109752392 GCF_027579735.1 Bombina bombina | reverse complement strand
AAGTGTGGAAGTACTTTTTTACTAATGTCTTTTTTCACCTCAGTGGTGTTGAAGATTACACAATACACTAGGATGCTGTATGTGACCCACAGGGCGTAGTTTAGCCAGCCCTGTTTTAGAGATAGCATGTGATATACAAGAGATCTGATTACACTTTACAGGCTCTGGATATGCTGTTTATTGGTTATGGTTTTAAAGAGACTTTGATACAATGAAAATGCATCTCGCATGATATCTAATGAATCACTAATTTTTTTTAAAGGATTTGTAAAGTGCCATATTTTGTGTCATGCATTGAAAACATCAGGTTTTAAACATTAACACTTTTAGTACAGAGATAAGTCATCTGAATGTGATAAATTGTACTTGCAGCTTTACAGATTCATTTTTGTACATGTTGCTGAACTGTCTCCAATCTCTTATTTGGTTTAACAGTTCACCAACTAGCTGATCAAAGTGAAATTATTTTAGTTAACTGGCTGTGATAGAAAGAAATGGTTTTTCATTTTTTATATATATATTGAAGCATATAAAATTATATTTTACATTTTATTTGACAAGTTTTTGTAATATTTTAAATATGCATTTTTAACTACATGACCAAAAATAGGAGAATGTAATGTCATTTTAATTTATCCCAGGTGATTGAAAAATAAGCTCTAATACAATTTTAGTCATCTAAGGCTTAAACTAGTTAAATTAATATGCATATTTTATTTCAATACTGTATTGAGCAAGCCATGTAAGAAATATTTATTTATTATGGTATTATTGAACATTTTCGCTAATTTTAAATTTTTTATCTCCCATCCTTACATTGTACATCAGGCATGTTCGATAATTGTTCTCATGTAGTAAATGATCGTGGTTGGTCCCTTGGGATACGTCCAGCTCTGTCTGGTTCAAAAAGAGATGCTCGTTTCTACTTTTCAATCCGTACGGATCGTTCTCAGAGTGCCACACTCCTGCTGTCTCCACATCGTTATAAACCCAATACCTGGACTCACATTGCTGTCAGTTATGATGGACAAGAGGTTTTCCTGTATGTGGATGGAATTCTGGTTTCAAGAGCACAAGGTCAGCTCGGTGCTCTACACAGTCCATACATTTCTACATGCAGAAATCTCATGCTTGGAGGGGACAGTTCAGAAACTGGGAACTGCTTCCGTGGTCACCTTTCCTCCCTAAATCTCTGCAGAGAGACTAGAACTCAGAAACAGTTGAGAAAGGAAGTCATAATGGGAGGTTCTCATAGAGAGTTAAAGTCATCACCATTAGTTAACTACCTCAATTCACCACCAGGTAATCTATGGAAGCCATATACAGATGGTGGGTTTGTACAGATAACAGACATCACACCAGAAATTGACTTAATGTCACCTCTCAAGCTTCCTCTTTGTGGAAAGACTACTTGTGATTTGCCTGATGTAATTGCTGGGTACAGCAGAGCTAGGATAAAATTGGATAAAGAAGTACGCTACCGTGTGATTAATCTTTGCGAGGATGATGGGTCTAGACCTTTGGTCAGTAATGAGCAGATCTTAAGGCAACACAAAGTGTTATATGATGCTTTTAGTCCCCATGGCATCCACTGGGAACTTCATGTGCAAGAAATACATAACTCCAGCCTAAGAAATCGAGCAGTACTTCCAGGATGTGAGCCTGGCAGGGTGGGGAATGAGCACTGTGATCCAGAATGCAACCACCCATTGACTGGGTATGATGGAGGAGACTGTGGTTTCCTCTGGCTCTGTAACCCCAGAAAGAGGGGAGATGGAATATGTCATTCTGAATGCAATACAGCAAGGGATGATTATGATGAAGGGGACTGTTGCCTACACCAAAAATCTGGCAAAAGTTCAAGAACATGCTTTGATCCTGATGCTCAGGGAAGGTAAGAAAATCTGTATCATTTGTACTTAAATACGTTTGTAGGTTTCCCTCATGAGCAGCAAAATAACTAACCTCAGATTGTTGTTGTCCAAACATAAATCCTAGGATTTTATAATTGCTAGAAAGTAGCATATAAATTAATTCTAATTTAAAGGGACAGTGTCTGTAAAATTTTCTCCCCTTTAATGTGTTCCCATTGATTTGTTTATCCCAGCAAGCCATTTTCTATTGAAAACAAATTTTGCAAATGGCAGTTAGAAAGCTGTCTTTCCCAGTATGAAAATAAAAAATATGCATTGCATTATTAATTTTGTGCTATAGTGAAGAATACATAGTGTACCCTCTCAGACATAGCAGTAAAGGAATATGAACATACATAGGATAGACACATAATTGACTAGTGGTGAGCTTGGCCAAAAAAGTACATTTCAGAAAAATAATTGGTTCCAATTTTGTAAAAAAAAAAAAAAAGGTAATTTCTCATTAAATTTAAAGGTTAATTGAATCTTTTGAAGTTCATTTAATAAAATGTGTGTGGTAATTACATTTGTTTACTATTATTTTTAATGAGTAACAAATTATTAATAGCGCTATTTACTAATTTAATTATAAAACATATTTTTAAAATGCATTTATTAGTGGATATTTTCTTGTTCTAGATAGCACATTGTCATTTATGTTCTCATTTTCCACTATTATTGGATATCAGTTAGTTAATGAACTCATTTTATATTGGTGTGTTCTTACTAAGTTTTAGTTATAAATAAAAATAAAAAAAAATTCTTATATATGTTAAATGTATTTTCTTTCTCAAACTATAATTAGTTTATTTAGTTCTTTATAATTATGTTCTTATTTTAATTCTGTTTTAGCTAAGCACCTATTTTTTAATGATGGTGCTAAATTATTTTTATTATGTACTAAACTAATATATATTCATTTTAAATGCATTTCTTTCTGAATCTCTTCTCCTCATGGAAATCTGTTTTATTTTAATATATCACAACAAATGCAGATCTCCCAACTATCCTGATTTGAGTTTCTAATTTAGAGCTCCGTTGCACACTCTCTCTGAGATAACCACTTCTACTGATTTGATGGATTCCCTTAGCCCCACCCATGAACCACCTGGACACACCCATGACCTATTCAGACATCCCCATTAACAACCAGGCACAACCCCCTGCTGTCCAACCACAGCCTGCCCTTCCAATGCAGCTCTGTCCACAAAGGGCCAGGTTATGAGTGGAGCGTAAACATTTGCCCGCACGTGCGATAAGGGGTTTATCGTGGGGGTTGGAGCTCATCAGGCTTAACGCTAGTATAGCGAGTTGAAAGTAACACTATCGAGTGAGTGCAATTATGATTTTCGCTAGAATGATTACCGCGACTTAAGAGTTCTAGTTAACTGTTTCACAAAACAAAAAAGTTGCACTAAACACATCAAAAATATATTATTATTATTATTATTATTATTGGTTATTTGTAGAGCGCCAACAGATTCCGCAGCGCTATAAACAAAGGGGGGAGTACAACAAAACAATTATAGGGTAGAGGGCCCTGCCAAGAGTTGCACTGTTGTAGTCAGCTCTTAAGAAGGTGAACTACAAACAGCTGGACTTTTAGGCTTACATGCTAAGAGGGTTCAGGGGATTGCAGTGGAGGAGAGGAACTGGTATTAGGAAAGGTTAGCGTAGGTTGTATGCGTCCCTGAACAGTAGAGTCTTTAGGGAGCACTTGAAGCTTTTAAAACTAGAGGAGAGTCTGGTGGAGCGAGGCAGAGAGTTCCATAAGATGGGAGCCAGTCTGGAGAAGTCCTGTAAATGGGAGTGTGATGAGGTGACAAGAGAGGAGGAGAGTAGGAGGTCATGAACAGAGTGAAGGGGACCGGAGGGAGAGTATCTGGAGACAAGGTCTGAGATGTAGGGGGGAGCAGTGCAGTTGAGGGCTTTGTATGTAAGAGTGAGAGTTTTGTGTTTGATCCTAGAGGCAAGAGGAAGCCAGTGAAGGGATTGGCAGAGAGGCGCAGCAGATGAAGAGCGACGTGTAAGGAAGATGAGTCTGGCAGAGGCATTTATTATGGATTGTAAAGGAGTTAGGCGGCAGGTGGGGAGACCAGAGAGGACAGAGTTGCAGTAATCAAGGCGGGAAAGAATGAGAGAGTGGATTAAAATCTTAGTTGTGTCTTGTGTAAGGAAGTGTCTAATTTTAGAGATGTTTTTAAGGTGGAAGCGGCAGGCTGTAGCCAAGGACTGAATGTGAGGAGTGAAGGAAAGATCTGAGTCAAATGTGACCCCGAGACATCGGGCATGCGGTGTAGGGGTAATGATGGAGTTGTCGACAGTTATAGAGATATTGGGGGTGGAGATTTTGGAAGAAGGGGGGAAAATGAGGAGCTCAGTTTTGGAGAGATTTAGCTTGAGGTAGTGAGAGGACATCCAGGAAGAGATGTGAGAAAGACAGTTAGTGACACGGGTTAGCAAGGAAGGAGATAGTTCTGGTGCAGAGAAGTAGATTTGGGTGTCATCAGCATACAAATGATATTGGAAACCGTGGGACTTAATAAGGGAACCTAGTGATGACGTATAGATTGAGAAGAGAAGGGGACCGAGGACAGAGCCTTGCGGTACTCCGACAGAAAGGGGTGACGGGGCAGAGGAGGCCCCAGAGAAGGCTACACTGAAGGTACGGTTTGACAGGTAGGAAGAGAGCCATGAAAAGGCTGTGTCACAGATGCCGAAGGATTGGAGGGTTTGGAGCAAAAGAGGGTGGTCGACAGTGTCAAAGGCTGCGGACAGATCAAGGAGGATAATCAGATAGAAGTGGCCTTTTGATTTAGCTGTAAGTAGGTCGTTGGTGACCTTAACAATAGCTGTCTCTGTGGAGTGATAGGGACGAAATCCAGATTGCAGTGGGTCAAGAAGGGAGTTTAAAGTAAGGAAATGGGATAGGCGTGCATATACTAGTTTTTCGAGAAGCTTTGAAGCAAGAGGGAGGAAGGAAATTGGGCGGTAGTTGGATGGGGAGGTAGGATCAAGGGAAGGTTTTTTGAGGATAGGCGATTTTCTCCAATGCCGTTCAGCAGTACGGGAACATCTGCGTAGGTACCGTGTCAGAGGAGTATGCCAGGGCTGGGGATGAGTGTGTGATTTCCTAGAAGTGGTAAGAGGGGCGAGATTGTCAAGGACGGATATAAGGGTGGAATTATAGTGGCAGATAGATTGTTCAGGGCAGGAAAAGGAGGAGAAGGATGAGAGGAGTGGTTGAAGGGAATTAGCAAGTTGTTGCTGATCTAAAGACCTAATGCTTCTGTGAAGTTTGGTGTGAGGAGTAGAAGGTGGGAGAGTTGTAGGAAGGGATGATATGTTGCAGGTAAGGAGATGGTGGTCAGAAAGAGGAAAAGGGGTGTTTGAGAAGTTTGAGAGAGTGCATCGATAGCTAAAGATCAGGTCAAGGGAGTGACCGTCTTTGTGAGTGGGAGAATCAGTCCATTGTGACAGACCAAAAGAGGAAGTGAGTTGCAGAAGTTGTTTAGCAGATGAGGCAATGGGATTGTTAAGGGGGATGTTGAAGTCGCCAAGAATGAGGGCAGGGGTGTCTGAGGAAAGGAAATAAGGAAGCCAGGCAGCAAAGTGATCTAAAAATTGAGTTGGGGAGCCAGGGGGGCGGTATATGACTGCAACACGTATAGAGAGGGGAGAGAATAACCGAATCATATGTGCTTCAAATGAAGAAAATGTGAGTGAAGAGAAGGGCTGTATTTGTTGGAAGGTGCAACGAGAGGAAAGTAAAATACCGACACCACCTCCTTGTCTATTGCCAGACCTAGGAGTGTGGCTGAAATGGAGACCCCCATGTGACAGTGCAGCAGTGGATGCTGTGTCTGAAGTAGAGAGCCAGGTTTCTGTAAGAGCCAGAAGGTTAAGAGAGTGGGAGATAAAGAGATCATGGATAGAAGTTAGCTTGTTGCAGACAGAGCGAGAGTTCCAGAGTGCACAAGTGAAGGGGGAGGGTTATTACAAAGTATAGTCACACTCCTAATAACACCAACTAATAAAAAATATTTTAAAAATATTGCACAAAAGAGTTGTAAGGGCTCAAAGATATTAGGTCTCATGTGTTAGAAAAAAAGGCAGGCAAAGGGTTTTAACATAGAGATACATATATATACATCTCTATATATATATGTAAAAATGGAACCCCTCAGCTTCCTGAGTTCTGGAGACAAATGCACAAATGTTGGGAGGTTTGCAAATGCAACACTCACACAACAGAAAGACACGGATAGAACTGGTGGTATTTGCATATTATGGGCCAGATTATATGTGGAGTGCAAAATTGCGATTACGCGAGCATGATATTTGTGCTCCACTCAGTAACACCAGTGCACGCAAATGTACAAAAAAAAAAAAAAAGCTATAATTTTTTAAGACAAAAAAGGAAACAAAAATTTTATTTTGGGGGCAATTGGGGTATATTTTAAAAATGAACCAGAGGTCTGATCTCTGGTTAATTTTTGAAGCGCTAATTGCTACCACTTTTAATGGCTGGTTATTTATTGTGCGCCTGCAAACAGTCAAATTTGCCTGTTTATGGGCGCTCGATAAATTAGCGCTCCACTTGTTATCTAGCCCTATATTTGCATTCACAGACTTCTCACATCTGTATTCAAAAGTTTACACACAATTATTTTTTATCATACAGAACCAAACAGCACGCACACCATTCTAATAATACAGAAACGGACACAGAAATGATTCATTTTGATAGGATGGGAAAATAAGAAAAAGGCAGCGTAAGGAGGAAGAAATTACAGGATAGATAAGGATGGTGTTTAAATAGGGATAGGGTGGATAAGGATTTTTTAGGGTTTATAGGGTAGAAAATGTATTACGGTTAGCAGTTTTATGACACTAACTTTAGATCACTTTTGCGCAAACTGAAATACTTTTCTATTTCACTTACAGTGTGTGTATAGTGATAATGAATTACAAAATACAGTTTGAAACCAAGTTGGAGTGTGCAGTGTAATACCTTATTGCATGCTATTACAAAATCTAGCGTATCATATGCTTTCATAGCCTTTTTCTGGCTATTAACAGGATAATCCATTACAATGGACACAAGATATTTTCAATAGAAATGTAAGAACATATGTGAGAGGAATTTTATCACTGGAAAGTGCAAGTTTTTTCCTATTGGACTTAGCCCTATAGGGGGAGCGTCACTATCAGGATAGGGTTGCCATCTGTCTGGGAATGAACCGGACAGTTCAGTTTCTATTTGTGTGCCCGAGTTTGAAGCTAAGTTAGGCCCGGCCAGGCAAATGTCCAGGTTTGGTAGGAAACATCCACAGCCAAAAAAGGTGACATTATGCATTTGCAACATACTAAACATGCCTATTGTGTGGGTGTGTCTTTGTTTGAGAGTGTCTGACTATTGGAGTATGTCTGTATGTGTAAGTGTCTTTGTATGTAAGAGAGTGTATTTTTTTGTCAATGTCATTCTTTGTGTGAGTCTGTATGTGAAAGAGTAAGTGTATTTGTGTGTGAGAGAGAATGTGTGTGTGTTACTGTGTGAGAGAATGTGTGTTAGTTTGTGAGAGAGTGTGTGTATGTGACAGTGTTAGTATCTTCTTTGTGTGTGTATCTTTGTGTGAGAATGTGTGAGAGTATGTGAGTGTGTGTGTGAGAGTGTGTGTGTATGTGACAGCGTTAGTATCTTCTTTGTGTGTGTATCTTTGTGTGAGAATGTGTGAGAGTATGTGAGTGTGTGTTACTGTGTGAGAGAATGTGTGTTACTGTGTGAGAGAATGTGTGTGAGTGTGTGTGTTAGTGTGTGAGAGAGTGTGTGTATGTGACAGCGTTAGTGTCTTCTTTGTGTGTGTATATCTTTGTGTGAGAATGTGTGAGAGTATGTGAGTGTGTGTGTTAGTGTGTGAGAGAGTGTGTGTATGTGACAGTGTTAGTATCTTCTTTGTGTGTGTATCTTTGTGTGAGAATGTGTGAGAGTATGTGAGTGTGTGTGTGAGAGTGTGTGTGTATGTGACAGCGTTAGTATCTTCTTTGTGTGTGTATCTTTGTGTGAGAATGTGTGAGAGTATGTGAGTGTGTGTTACTGTGTGAGAGAATGTGTGTTACTGTGTGAGAGAATGTGTGTGAGTGTGTGTGTTAGTGTGTGAGAGAGTGTGTGTATGTGACAGCGTTAGTGTCTTCTTTGTGTGTGTATATCTTTGTGTGAGAATGTGTGAGAGTATGTGAGTGTGTGTGGGTGTTTGAGAGTGGGAGTGTGTGTAAGAGAGTGTGGGTGTGAGTGTTAATATCTATGTGCAAGTTTGTGTTTATGTGCTATTATACATAGAATACAATTTTTTTTTGCTGTGCTGTGCACTAGGGATGAGCCAATGTGCTGAAAGTTTAACTCGCTTGGTAGAACGAATAGTCCTATGGACATTCTTTTTGGATGATCAAATATTGATAAGAATGATAATCCATTAAAATTCGATAATCGAATGTTATTTCTGGTTTTTGAATGATACTTTCGTTTTCGAATGTTCATAATTAGATCAAATATCCACTTTTAAATTTTGAATTAACAAATACTATTCAGAAGTTCAATAGTTCATGTGGTAGGGAATTTAATAAATTGATACATGATAGATACAAATATATCAATTCAAATGTTTCTATTTTTAATTTTGCATAATTCAAATATTACAATTAAAGATAACATTAGAAATACTATGACATTAAATTAATGTTAGGATGTTGTACAAGCATTCGAAATTCGAAACGAATGAACTAATATGTTAAACTTAGTTTCATTTTTTGAATATTGCAAATCATTCACCAATCCCTAGTGTGCACGGAGCAAGAGCGTTCGGGTTTGGCCTGAACTAAAGAAGGCAAACCTATATCAGGAGAAGAGTGTAAATGCAGTGACAAGTTATTTTACTAGTATCTGTACCATTATCAAGGCCCAGCAGCACTGACTTTGAACAAGCATGTGAGGTGTAGAGTGTGAGCTTACAGTTTGGCTTGGTCTTGGCTAGTAACAGGATACCCTGGTTTCAGGTGTGTGTCAGGGAGCAGGGCTACCCTATGTGCAGTAGGAGAAACCCTATGGCAAGAAGCACACAAATCGAAAGCAAGGTACAGACAAGAAAGATCCAAAAAGGCGTAGTCAGGATAATGTAAGTCGGTCCAGGCAGCAAGTATCATATACGGGAGACAGGCCAGGGGTCAAAACCAGAAAATCCAGTATCAGAGGAAAGGGAATAGGAACAGAGAAAATACAACGCAACAAGCCAGGGCTCAGACCGGAATTTAAACCTAACAGGGCCCAGGAACGCCCCTGTATCCAAGACAATGACAGCATCAGTTACCTAGTACCCAATTAGAAGGCAGAGAGAGGTGTGTCACAAAGATTCCCCTAGCTGATGGAAAGCACCTGCAACGTCATCCGCGCACATACGCAAGCACACATGAGCGCGCACAAACAGGCACAAACGTAACACCAGGCGCAGTCACGGCTGAAGAGAAACTTGCGACGGTGCCCTCCGCCTTACCCACTGGCGAACAGGTAAGGCGGCATCTCTGGTCCCATGACAGTGTGACATCACACAGCCCAAGACCCAAATTCATATGTTAGAATACTATTTCTACTAGGGCAAGATGTGCCATTTTTTTATGGAAACTTCAAAGGTTTTTTGCACCTTGTGTGAGTCTGAAGATTTTTTATGCAGAGAAGTAATTTGGAGCAAATTAATATTATAGCATATTTCTGTTTTGAAATACGATACCCCATAATAAGGTGTGAAGTAAATATTAGGTAAAAGCTCTAATATATTAAAAAATGCTAAGCATAAAAAGAAAATAGTACAATATTACTACGGTACGTGAAATTATTTTGTCAACTAAATAAGTGGCATTTTTCCTATTAGACAAATTATTCTGCTGTTCCCTAAGAAAGTAGGACTGGAATAGGATTGGCAGCAAAATTAGTGGCAGGATGGCAGCAGAAATAAGGTTAAAATTTAATCCGCTACCAGAATCGAAGCCTAACAGCATTGATATTGACTGGCCATGTATGAGGCCTACTGTGTGATTTAACAGTATGGTTCTCAACTGTAACTAATTAATCCAGCTTTAGACATTATATCACATGGCTAAAAAGCCCATTTCAGGTCATAGTATCACTACTAGAAAAAGAACTAGATAAAGATGTGGAATTTTTGGTACAAACTACAAATAGTGTTGGCTTCATATTTTGCAGCTTGTGTCATTGTGGATTCACAATAATTCCTACACAATGAAATAGAGCGGTAATACTAATTTCATTGAGACATGAGATATCCTAACATATTCCTGGCAGGTAACAGGATACCTCATGGTCAGGTATGAGACAACACTGCAAACAGACCAATGATGAACACCTATTATTATATGCCGGGGCAGACATGATTCGCTATAGTGAATCATGTCTGCCCGACATCGTTAAATGCCAACAGCATATGCACAAGCATTTCTTTTAAAATTATTGTGCAATGCTGCACCCTGCACATTTGCGGCCAATCGACCGCTAGGGGGTGTCAATTATCCAGATCGGATCGTGATGATTGCGGCGGACAAGTTAAGAAGCAGCTTAACTTAAGTTTCCAGCGAGCCGGAAACTTTAGGCGGAGAAAGCAGCATACGCTGCTTGTTAAATCTGGCCAATAGGATGAGTGCAAATATCTGCTAGGTCCCTGTAGTGCATTGCTGGTCTGTAGCATACCTAGGTATGATTTTAAAAAATGATAGAGAGAGAATGAAGCAAATTAAGTAATGGAAGTAAATTGAAAAGTGTTAAATTGCTTATGATATCTGAATCCTGAAAGTCTAATTTTACATTCCCTTTAATGGGATACTAAACCCAAAAAAAATTCTTTCATGATTCAGATAAGAGTATATAATTTTAAAGGGACAGTCTACACCAGAATTGTTATTGTTTAAAAATATATATTATCCCTTTATTACCCATTCTCCAGTTTTGCATAACCAACATGGTTATACTAATACACTTTTTACCTCTGTGATTACCTTTTATTTAAACTTCTGCCCCCTTATTTCAGTTCTTTTGACAGACTTGCATTTTAGCCAACCAGTGCTCACTCCTAAGTAACTTGACATGCGTGAGCACATTGTTATCTATATGACACACATGAACTAACACCCTCTAGTGGTGAAAAACTGTCAAAATGCATTCCGAAAAGAAGCGGCATTCAAGGTCTAAGAAATTAGCATATGAACCTCCTAGGTTTAGTTTTCATCTAAGAATACCAAAGGAGCAAAGCAAAATTGGTGATAAAAGTAAATTGGAAAATTATTTTAAATTACATGCCCTATCTGAATCATTAAAGTTTATTTTGGACTAGACTGTCCCTTTAAGCAACTTTGTAATTTACTCCTATTAATTTTTCTTCGTTCTCTTGGAATCTTTATTTGAAAAGCAGGATTGTAACCTTAGGAGCCAGCCCATTTTTTGTTTCAGCACCTAGGTAGCGCTTACTGAGCATACGCTGTAGGCATTTACCATTGCACAAGCAGTTCACCTGCAGATTTGCGGCCAATCAGCCGCTAGCAGGGGGTTTCAATCAGCCCGATCATATAGGATCGGGCAGATTGAAGACCGCAGCCTCAGAGGCAGTCGACAAGTTATGGAGCAGCGGTCTTTAGACCGCTGCTTTATAACTGCTGTTTCCGGTGAGCCTAAAGGCTAGCGTGGAAACAGGGGCATCAAGCTCCATTCGGAGATTGATAATTTAGCCCCTATATCTGAATCATGAAAAAAAAATGGGTTTAGTATACCTTTAAGATCGTTTTCCAATGTTAACTTTAGGTTTCTTTACTTTTAAGACTTCTTTTTACAAGTGTGTCCCTCTGAAAGCAAGAATCCAATACAGGCAATATTTCTCTGTTTCTCCCTTAAAGCTCTATATTTCACAGTGATAGGGAGCAGAATGGTAAACTAACTGTTAGATTACTGATCAAGGCAGGTCTGTAACTACAGCTGCAGAGGCTTGACCTTTTGTGTTCTTTTCCAGCCTTAGCCTTGGCAGTCAGGATTGGCCATAAAATGCCCACATCACTGTCAGACTTGTGACTTACAGGCTACTGAAAGTATTAATCAAATGCCTCTACTTCCAGGCTTTCTTTTATTGGCCTGCTTGCATCATTTAACTGCAGGCATTGAATGAATAAGGAATGAATGAATATATGAACAATTTTGTTCATTTTGTTAATTTGTTTGAAGGATTTTTCATTTAAAAACAAAAATATGTAACACAAATAAATAAATAAATACAGCTACTTTTTCATTTGTAATGAAACAAATAAACATATTGACCAAAAGATTGTATCAAGTGATTTCAGTGAAAATATGATAGCTTTAAATCCATAATGAGACCATCATAATGATGCTGCAAGTGATATGTAAAAGTGTCATTCTAGTTAATGACATAGATAGAGAAATAATCATTAATATCTGTCTTATTTTGATATATAGAAAAACTGATCTCTAAAACCCCATATTGATCTCCAATAAAATCAATAAGAGCATGCTAATACACTGGGGCCTATTTATCAAAGGTCTTGCGGACCTTATCCGATAGTGCGGATCAGGTCCGCAAGACCTCGCTGAATGCGGAGAGCAATACACTCTCCGTATTCAGCATTGCAACGCCGCCCCCTGCAGACTTGTGGACAATCAGCCGCCAGCAGGGGGTATCAATCAACCCGATCATACTCGATCGGGTTGATTTCCGGCGATTCCTGTCCACCGTCTTTGTGACCACTGCTTCATAACTGCTGTTTCTGATAAATGGGCCCCAATATGTCTTCCTAGGTTTATAGTATATCTTGGATAAAATCTGTGCTCTCTTTATAGCTGTTCAATAGGTAAAAACAGATCCAAAGGGTTTTTAATATGACCCTTTCATTTTGATAGACCTGAGATGTCTTTCTAGTTATCAATATATAACATGGTCTTTTCCAGTCAAATTCACAAGTGAATACCTTAATTTGTCTCTAATTTGCTGTCACAATATCTGCAAGGTTACAAGATCCCTCACTCACTGGAAAGAACTCAATGTCAAACTATGTATATCCTGTTAATTGTCACATGATGACTACATCATATGACAATCTAAACACAGGTTTGCACAAGAATCACAGAAAAGAATCACTGCAGAGATCATCACTCCTAAAGGGATATGAAACCCAAATTTGTTTCTTTCATGATTCAGATAGAGCATGCTATTTTAAGCAACTTTATCATTTTTCTTCGTTCCCTGGGTAGCGCTTGCTGATTGGTGTCTATATTAAGCCAACAAATCAGCAACCGCTACCGAGATGCGGAAAACAAAAAATGTCTCCTAAGCTTACATTCATGCCTTTCAAATAAAAGATACCAAGAGAATGAAGAAAAAATTATGATAATAGGAATAAATTAGAAAGTTGCTTAAAATAGCATGCTCTATCTGAATCATGAAAGATAGAAATTGGGTTTCATATCTCTTTAAAATGCACTTAAATATATATCAGACCTGTCAATTTAAAAAAGGTGAATCAAATCCATTTTTTTTCAATGGAGTCATTTAATGATCTTAGATGTGTTAAGGGGCCTGATTCTCTATAAAAATCCATTAATACTATGATGTCCTTCACTGGATTCTGGAAAGGCAAATTTATTTCTATTATCAAATTTGCTTTGTCACCATGATATTCTTGTTGAAGAGATACTTAGGAATGTGTCTGGAGCATCACATGACAGGAACTAGTGCTGCCATCTAGTGCTCTTGTAAATGGACAACATTCTTGTAAAACTCCTGCCATATAGTGATCCAAACAAGTGCATGCTCCTAACCTTACATCCATGGATTTTGGAATTCCGGATTTGGGGATTTGCACCAGTATAATGTCTAAAGAAATACTAAAGATTGATCATCTGCAAGTTTTTGATCATCTGGCCCTAAGCATTTTCCCCCTGCAGGTGTCACTGTTTTATCTCGCTGCATCTATACTAGATAGTGAAAGAGTTGTCCTCCATGGACTACCTTGCAGGTCATTCCCTCATAAGAGTTTCTAATGACTCCTACGAGTTTATCTGGCACACCCATAGTGGTGGAGCACTTTCCAAAGGGTCTCTCTCTCCACGATACTGAATGCCTTCTCATCGTCAATGAAGTTGCCATAGAGGGAGGCGTTGAATTCTATCCACTGCTCAATGATATTGTGCAGTGTTGCAACCTGGTCTGTGCAGGATCTATTTTTGCAGAGGCCAGCTTACTGGTCTAGTAATTAAGCATCAACTTGTTCCTTCATCATGTTCAAGATCACTCTGTTGAACACTTTGAATGGGATTGATAGAAGAGCTATTCCTCTGTAGTTTGCACAGTTACTCCAATTACCTTTCTTGGGATCTTGATGAGGTATCATTCTTTCAAGTCTAATAGCATTTTTGTCTCTTCCAAGATAGAGCATGTCTACTATTTAAAATGTCTACCTTCATTGCCTCTACAAGAATTTTATCAGGACTTGCTGTCTTCACAATTCTCAGTTGTTTGTTTGCCTTATTTCTTCCATAGTTGGTCTGCTACAGTCAATTGGCAAATCCCTGTCAACTAGCTGTATGTCTGATAAGGACTGCGGCGTAGGCTCATTCCGCAGCTCTTTAAAGTGCTCCACTAATCTTATCTTTTGGCCTTCTTTAACCATGATTGTCTTCCCAGATTTGGCTTTAACAGGTCTTTCTGGCTTGCTTTAGAGAGAGTTTCCTTGTTATGTCTTAGAGGCCCATTTATCAAGCTCCGTATGGAGTTTGTGGGCCTGTGTTTCTGGCGAGTCTTCAGACTCGCCAGAAACAGCAGTTATGAAGCACTCCATAACCCTGTCCACCTGCTCTGAGCAGACGGACAGGAATCGCCACAATTCAACCCGATCGAGTACGATCTGGTTGATTGACACCTCCCTGCTGGCGGCCGATTGTGGTGCAATGCTGAATACGGAGAGTGTAATGCTCTCCGCATTCAGCGAGGTCTTGCGGACCTGATCCGCACTGTCAATTCAGGTCCGCAAGACCGTTGTTAAATAGGCCTCTTAGAGTTCTTTCAAGTTCCCATTGCTTGCTGCTTTTACTGGGCTTTTGTGGCTAGACCATTGATGAATCATTGCTTGTCTGCTCCTAATCATTTCTTTGCTACCTTGTTTGCTTTGGTGTACTTGCCTTGAGCTTTTTTCTGTTCTTGTTTAGCTCTTATGTTGTTTAGGAATTGAAAGGTTAGTGTGAGATCATGTGTGTGAAATATCATTTCTACTTAAAAATACTTCATAACGTCAATGGAATAAGGCTTAATGTGATAAATAAAAAATATGGCGGTAAGGTTGATTACCTTGCAATTGCTACTGCAAGCACAAATTGCAGCTTCTATTGAAGTTTATCTTTTAGAATAATTGCTTTTTTATACTACAATTACTTTATGGCTGGGAAGTTTATAAAACAGGCAAACTGCAATTCCAGTTTTCGTGAAATGTAGCACAACTAAATCATCCATGTTAATTGAAATCCATATATATTATAGTGTGACATTAATACATACTTAATAAATACTTAATAATAACTTTTGTTCAGCATTCAGAAGTTTTCAGCAGTTCTACCAATGTTTCTTAACATTTAGCTTTCAATCTCAAATTTTGTAACATTAATGCTTAAAATAGAGGATTTATTTTTTGAATAAGGAAAATATTTTGTTTAAATTAAAGGGATTGTCTACACCCAATACATTTTGATTACTTATTGTTATATACCAGAGAAGCATCCTGCAACTGATACCACATCTATAAGCTTGTAAGAAGTACATGAAACATTTAAATATTCATCTTTTAATACATGCTAATAAGATACTAGCATGTATTAAAGGGACACTAAAGCCAAAATTTTTCTTTCATGATTCAGGTAGAGAATACAATTTTAAAGAACATTCCAATTTGCTTCTATTATCTCATTTGCTTCATTCTTTAGATATCCTTTGCTGAAGAAATAGCAGTGCACATGGATGAGCCAATCACGTGAGGCATCTATGAGCAGCTACCAATCATCAGCTACTAAGCATATCTAGATATGCTTTTCAGCAAAGTATATCAAGAGAATAAAGCAAAATAGATAATAGAAGTAAATTAGAAAGTTGTTTAAAATTACATGCTCTTTCTAAATCATGAAAGAAAAAAATGAGGAGAGGCTAGCCAAACTGGGTCTGTTTTCTTTAGAAAAAAAGGTGCTTAAGAGGTGACATGATTACGTTATATAAATATATTCAAGGCCCATATACAGAGATGGCAGAAGCTCTGTTTATTCCAAGAAAATTGTTTGTGTCCAGAGGTCACAATTTAAGGTTGGAGGAAAGGAGATATGGGCCTCTAGTTATCAACGTGTCTACTTACCTGCCATCGCCGGCCCCAATACGACCGCCTAAGCTTGCCTACCATCGCCGCCGTGGACCTGAATACGCTCTCCAAAGTTATCAATAAAGCTGTCATAAAGCCACGCACCAAGTACGGGGCGATGAGCAGCGGACTGTGAGAGTTATCACTCATCCGATCTCGCTGCTCTTCGGCTTTTTTACAGCTTTATTGACAATCTGTCACTAAGCACCCACACTAAACTACACTGTTCTACCCCCTATACCAGCGCCCCTGGAGCCCCCCGCAACTAAATAAAGTTATTAACCCCTAAACCGCCGCTCCTAGACCCCGCCGCAACTATAATAAATGTATTAACCCCTAAACCGCCACTCCCGGAGCCCACCGCCACCTACATTATACCTAGTAACCCCTATCCTGCCCCCCCTATACCGCCGCCACCTATAATAAATTTATTAACCCCTATGCTGCCGATCCCGGACCCCGCCGCAACTAAATAAATTGTTTAACCCCTAAACCGCTGCTCCCGGACCCTGCCGCCACCTATATTAAACTTATTAACCCCTAATCTGCCCCCCCTACACCGTCGCCACCTATAATAAATTTATTAACCCCTATCCTGCCCCCCCTATACCGCCACAACCTATAATAAATTTATTAACCCCTATCCTACTCCCCCTACACCGCCGCCACTATAATAAAATTATTAACCCCTAAACCTAAGTCTAACCCTAACACCCCCCTAACTTAAATATTAATTAAATACATCTAAATATTATAACTCTTATTAACTAAATTAATCCTATTTAAAACTAAATACCTTTAAAATAAACCCTAATTTAGCTACAATATAGATAATAATTATATTGTAGCTATTTTAGGATTTATTTTTATTTTATAGGTAACTTTGTATTTATTTTAGCTAGTTAGAATAGTTATTAAATAGTTATTAACTATTTAATAACTACCTAGCTAAAAGAAATACAAAATTACCTGTAAAATAAATCCTAACCTAAGTTACAATTAAACCTAACACTACACAATCATTAAATTAATTAGCTACAAATAACTACAATTAAATACAATTAAATAAACTAACTAAAGTACAAAAAATAAAAAAAACTAAGTTACAAAAAATAAAAAAAAAATAAGTTACAAACATTTCAAAAATATTACAACAATTTTAAGCTACTTACACCTAATCTAAGCGCCCTAATAAATAACAAAGCCCCCCCAAAATAAAAAAATGCCCTACCCTATTCTACATTAAAAAGTTAACAGCTCTATTACCTTACCAGCCCTTAAAATGGCCTTTTGTGGGGCATGCCCCAAAGAAAACAGCTCTTTTGCCTGTAAAATAAAAATACAACCCCCCCAACATTACAACCCACCACCCACACACCCCTACTCTAACCCAAACCCCCCTTAAATAAACCTAACACTACCCCCCTGAAGATCATCCTACCTTTAGCCGTCTTCAGCCAGCCGACCACCGATGGAACAGAAGAGGACATCCGCAGCGGCTGAAGTCTTCATCCAAGGTGCGCTGAAGAAGTCTTTCATCCGATTGAAGTCATCATCCAAGGGGCGCTGAAGAATACTTCCATCCGATTGAAGTCATCATCCAAGTGGCGCTGAAGAAGTCTTCCATCCGATTGAAGTCATCATCCAGGCGGCGTCTTCAATCTTCATCCATCCGGAGCGGAGCCATCTTCAGACGAGTCGACGCGGAGCCATCCTCTTCTACCGACGGACTAACAACTAATGACAGTTCCTTTAAGTGACGTCATCCAAGATGGCGTCCCTTGAATTCCGATTGGCTGATAGGATTCTATCAGCTTATCGGAATTAAGGTAGGAAAAATCTGATTGGCTGATTTAATCAGCCAGATTGAGCTCGCATTCTATTGGCTGTTCCGATCAGCCAATAGAATGCGAGCTCAGTCTGATTGGATCAGCCAATCGGATTGAACTTCAATCTGATTGGCTGATTAAATCAGCCAATCAGATTTTTCCTACCTTAATTCCGATTGGCTGATAGAATCCTATCAGCCAATCGGAATTCGAGGGACGCCATCTTGGATGACGTCACTTAAAGGAACTGTCATTCGTCGTTAGTCCATCGGTAGAAGAGGATGGTTCCGCGTCGGCTCGTCTGAAGATGGCTCATCTCCGGATGGATGATGATTGAAGATGCCGCCTGGATGATGACTTCAATTGGATGTAAGACTTCTTCAGCGCCCCTTGGATGATGACTTCAATCGGATGGAAGACTTCTTCAGCGCACCTTGGATGAAGACTTTGGCCGCTGCGGATGTCCTCTTCTGTTCCATCGGTGGTCGGCTGGCTGAAGACGGCTAAAGGTAGGATGATCTTCAGGGGGGTAGTGTTAGGTTTATTTAAGGGGGGTTTGGGTTAGAGTAGGGGTGTGTGGGTGTTGGGTTGTAATGTGGGGGGGGTTGTATTTTTATTTTACAGGCAAAAGAGCTGTTTTCTTTGGGGCATGCCCCGAAAAAGGCCCTTTTAAGGGCTGGTAAGGTAATAGAGCTGTTAACTTTTTAATGTAGAATAGGGTAGGGCATTTTTTTATTTTGGGGGGCTTTGTTATTTTATTAGGAGGCTTAGATTAGGTTAAGTAGCTTAAAATTGTAATATTTTTGAAATGTTTGTAACTTATTTTTTTTATTTTTTGTAACTTAGTTTTTTTTATTTTTTGTACTTTAATTAGTTTATTTAATTGTAGTTATTTGTAGCTAATTTATTTAATTAATTTAATGATAGTGTAGTGTTAGGTTTAATTGTAACTTAGGTTAGGATTTATTTTACAGGTAATTTTGTATTTCTTTTAGCTAGGTAGTTATTAAATAGTTAATAACTATTCTAACTAGCTAAAATAAATACAAAGTTACCTGTAAAATAAATATAAATCCTAAAATAGCTACAATGTAATTATAAATTACATTGTAGCTATCTTAGGGTTTATTTTACAGGTAAGTATTTAGTTTTAAATAGGAATAATTTATTTAATTATAGTGTAGTGTTAGGTGTAATTGTAACAGGTTAGTTTTTATTTTACAGGTAAATTTCTCTTTATTTTAACTAGGTAGCTATTAAATAGTTAATAACTATTCAATAGCTATTGTATCTAGTTAAAATAATTTGAAAGTTGCCTGTAAAATAAAAATAAATCCTAAGATAGCTACAATATAATTATTATTTATATTGTAGCTATATTAGGGTTTATTTTAAAGGTAAGTATTTCGTTTTAAATAGGATTAATTTAGTTAATAAGAGTTATAATATTTATATGTAGTTTATTAATATTTAAGTTAGGGGGGTGATACGGTTAGACTTAGGTTTAGGGGTTAATAATTTTATTATAGTGGCGGCGGTGTAGGGGGGGCAGGATAGGGGTTAATAAGTTTATTATAGTGGTGGCGGTGTAGGGGGGCAGGATAGGGGTTAATAGGTATTATGTAGGTGGCAGTGGGGACCGGGAGCGGCGGTTTAGGGGTTAACATATTTATGATAGTGGCGGCGGGGTTCGGGAGTGGTGGTTTAAGGGTTAACATATTTATTATAGTGGCTGCGGGGTCCGGGAGCGGCGGTTTAGGGGTTAATCAGTTTATTAGAGTGGCTGTGGGCTCCGGGAGCGGCGGTTTAGGGGGTAATACATTTATTTAGTTGCGGCGGTGTAGGGGGGGTGTTTAGACTCGGGTACATGTTAGGGTGTTAGGTGTAGACAGCTCCCATAGGAATCAATGGGATCAATGGGATGTCGGGCAGCAGCTAACATGAACTTTCACTATGGTCAGACTCCCATTGATTCCTATGGGATCCGCCTCCTCCAGGGTGGCGGATTGAAAACCAGGTACGCTGGGCCGGAAAAGTGCCAAGCGTACCTGCTAGTTTTTTGATAACTAGCAAAAGTAGTCAGATTGTGCCGAACTTGTGTTCGGAACATCTGGAGTGATGTAAGAATCGATCTGTGTCAGACTGAGTCCGGCAGATCGAAGCTTACGTCACTAAATTCTACTTTTGCCGGTGTGTAGGGCTTGATAACTTAGGCGAATCAGCCTCGCCACAAATACGCTGTGGAATTCCAGCGTATTTGAGGTTGACGGCTTGATAACTAGAGGCCTTAATCTCCTGCAACGGAAACATTTTTTCACTGTAAGAGCAATAAAATTGTGGAACTCATTACCAAAGGAGGTAGTGAATGCCAATTCCCTAGATACATTTAAAAATTGTTTAGATATATTTCTGTCTATAAACAAAATTCATGGATATGATTGCTAGTATTAAATGGGTCACCTTTTAGTGGGATTATTTAAACTTAACTGTAGCTTTTTGTGTATATTTTACATTTGTATAGGTTGAAATGTAAAAAAAACGATGGACTTCTGTCTTTTTTCAAACTCATCTACTATGTTTCTATGTATGTTAGGAAAAGGAAATGCCAGCCAAGCTCCGGCCATCTATTGCATGTATATTTTGGTATAAGTTTCTCCAATCACGAACAACTCTTTAATAAGTTTTCCTACTCGCACATGCTTATTTGTGCATATGCAATTTGAAATAGCTAACTGAAAATGATTAAACAAAACAACAGACTGCAACTGGGAAAGCAGTTTAGGGGGATATAAGGTTAGGGATTGACAGAGGAACTTCAGAGTCAGGTGACTAAGGGCCGAATGAGCAAAAGTTTGCAAACAGCCTTGGTGCAATTATCAAAGAAAATGAGCTGTCCCTGTGAATGGCGAGCTGGCTCCCATAGGCCTAGATTTAGAGTTCGGCGGTAGCCGTGAAAACCAGCCTTAGAGGCTCCTAACGCTGGTTTTGGCCGCCCGCTGGTATTTGGAGTCAGTGATTAAAGGGTCTAACGCTCACTTTTCAGCCGCGACTTTTCCATACTGCAGATCCCCTTACGTCAATTGCGTATCCTATCTTTTCAATGGGATCTTTCTAACGCCGGTATTTAGAGTCGTTTCTGAAGTGAGCGTTAGAGCTCTAACGACAAAACTCCAGCCGCAGGAAAAAAGCAGGAGTTAAGAGCTTTCTGGGCTAACGCCGGTTTATAAAGCTCTTAACTACTGTGCTCTAAAGTACACTAACACCCATAAACTACCTATGTACCCCTAAACCGAGCTCCCCCCACATCGCCGCCACTCGATTAAAATTTTTTAACCCCTAATCTGCCGACCGCCACCTACGTTATACTTATGTACCCCTAATCGGCTGCCCCTAACCCCGCCGACCCCTGTATTACATTTATTAACCCCTAACCTGCCCCCCACAACGTCGCCGCCAGCTACTTACAATAATTAACCCCTAATCTTCCGACCGCAAAGCGCCGCCACCTACGTTATCCTTATGTACCCCTAATCTGCTGCCCCTAACACCGCCGACCCCTATATTATATTTATTAACCCCTAATCTGCCCCCCTCAACGTCGCCGACACCTGCCTACACTTATTAACCCCTAATCTGCCGAGCGGACCTGAGCGCTACTATAATAAATGTATTAACCCCTAATCCGCCTCACTAACCCTATAATAAATAGTATTAACCCCTAATCTGCCCTCCCTAACATCGTCGACACCTAACTTCAATTATTAACCCCTAATCTGACGACCGGAGCTCACCGCTACTATAATAAATGGATTAACCCCTAAAGCTAAGTCTAACCCTAACTCTAACACCCCCCTAAATTAAATATAATTTAAATCTAACGAAATTAATTAACTCTTATTAAATAAATTATTCCTATTTAAAGCTAAATACTTACCTGTAAAATACATCCTAATATAGCTACAATATAAATTATAATTATATTATAGCTATTTTAGGATTTATATTTATTTTACAGGCAACTTGGTAATTATTTTAACCAGGTACAATAGCTATTTAATAGTTACCTAGTTAAAATAATAACAAATTTACCTGTAAAATAAATCCTAACCTAAGATATAATTAAACCTAACACTACCCTATCAATAAATTAAATAAACTACCTACAATTACCTACAATTAACCTAACACTACACTATCAATAAATTAATTAAACACAATTCCTACAAATAAATACAATTAAATAAACTAGCTAAAGTACAAAAAATAAAAAAGAACTAAGTTACAAAAAATAAAAAAATATTTACAAACATAAGAAAAATATTACAACAATTTTAAACTAATTACACCTACTCTAAGCCCCCTAATAAAATAACAAAGCCCCCCAAAATAAAAAAATCCCTACCCTATTCTAAATTAAAAAAGGTAAAAGCTCTTTTACCTTACCAGCCCTGAACAGGGCCCTTTGCGGGGCATGCCCCAAGAATTTCAGCTCTTTTGCCTGTAAAAAAAAACATACAATACCCCCCCCCAACATTACAACCCACCACCCACATACCCCTAATCTAACCCAAACCCCCCTTAAATAAACCTAACACTAAGCCCCTGAAGATCTTCCTACCTTGTCTTCACCATACCAGGTTCACCGATCCGTCCTGAAGAGCTCCTCCGATGTCCTGATCCAAGCCCAAGCGGGGGGCTGAAGAGGTCCATGATCCGGTCAAAGTCTTCATCCAAGCGGGGCAGAAGAGGATCTTCCATCCGATTGAAGTCTTCATCCAGGCGGCATCTTCTATGGTCTTCCATCAAGAGCGAAGCGGCAGGATCCTGAAGACCTCCAGCGCGGAACATCCATCCGGCCCGACGACTGAACGACGAATGACTGTTCCTTTAAGGGACGTCATCCAAGATGGCGTCCCTCGAATTCCGATTGGCTGATAGGATTCTATCAGCCAATCGGAATTAAGGTAGGAATTTTCTGATTGGCTGATGGAATCAGCCAATCAGAATCAAGTTCAATCCGATTGGCTGATCCAATCAGCCAATCAGATTGAGCTTGCATTCTATTGGCTGTTCCGATCAGCCAATAGAATGCGAGCTCAATCTGATTGGCTGATTGGATCGGCCAATCGGATTGAACTAGATTCTGATTGGCTGATTCCATCAGCCAATCAGAAAATTCCTACCTTAATTCCGATTGGCTGATAGAATCCTATCAGCCAATCGGAATTCGAGGGACGCCATCTTGGATGACGTCCCTTAAAGGAACAGTCATTCGTCGTTCAGTCGTCGGTCCGGATGGATGTTCCGCGCTGGAGGTCTTCAGGATCCTGCCGCTTCGCTCCGGATGGAAGAAGATCGAAGATGCCGCTTGGAGAAGATGTTTGCCGGTCCGGATGTCCTCTTCTTGCCGGATAGGAGGAAGAGTTTGGAGCCTCTTCTGGACCGGATTATGGATCGCCAACC
The DNA here is from genome assembly GCF_027579735.1 of Bombina bombina. Classification (NCBI taxonomy): domain Eukaryota; kingdom Metazoa; phylum Chordata; class Amphibia; order Anura; family Bombinatoridae; genus Bombina; species Bombina bombina. Next base: position 109,728,727 of record NC_069508.1, on the reverse strand, counting down.
CCCGCTTGGGTTGGATGAAGATCTTGGAGCCAGGACGGATCGGTGATACCTGGATGGTGAAGACAAGGTAGGAAGATCTTCAGGGGCTTAGTGTTAGGTTTATTTAAGGGGGGTTTGGGTTAGATTAGGGGTATGTGGGTGGTGGGTTGTAATGTTGGGGGGGGGGGTATTGTATGTTTTTTTTTACAGGCAAAAGAGCTGAAATTCTTGGGGCATGCCCCGCAAAGGGCCCTGTTCAGGGCTGGTAAGGTAAAAGAGCTTTTAACTCTATTAATTTAGAATAGGGTAGGGCATTTTTTTATTTTGGGGGGCTTTGTTATTTTATTAGGGGGCTTAGAGTAGGTGTAATTAGCTTAAAATTAAAATTTAAATGTTTGTAACTTATTTTTTTATTTTTTGTAACTTAGCTTTTTTTATTTTTTGTACTTTAGTTAATTTATGTAATTGTATTTAATTGTAGTTATTTGTATTTATTTTATTTAATTAATGTAATGATAGTGTAGTGTTAGGTTTAATTGTAACTTAGGTTAGGATTTATTTTACAGGTAATTTTGTAAGTATTTTAACTAGGTAACTATTAAATAGTTATTAACTATTTAATAGCTATTGTACCTGGTTAAAATAAATACAAAGTTGCCTGTAAAATAAATATTAATACTAAAATAGCTACAATATAATTATAATTTATATTGTAGCTATATTAGGATTTATTTTACAGGTAAGTATTTAGCTTTAAATAGGAATAATTCCTTTAAGGGACGTCATCCAAGATGGCGTCCCTCGAATTTTGATTGGCTGATAGGATTCTATCAGCCAATCGGAATTAAGGTAGGAATATTCTGATCGGAACAGCCAATAGAATGCGAGCTCAATCTGATTGGCTGATTGGATCAGCCAATCGGATTGAACTTGATTCTGATTGGCTGATTCCATCAGCCAATCAGAAAATTCCTACCTTAATTCCGATTGGCTGATAGAATCCTATCAGCCAATCAGAATTCGAGGGACGCCATCTTGGATGACGTCCCTTAAAGGAACAGTCATTCGTCGTTCAGTCGTCGGGCCGGATGGATGTTCCGCGCTGGAGGTCTTCAGGATCCTGCCGCTTCGCTCCGGATGGAAGACCATAGAAGATGCCGCCTGGATGAAGACTTCAATTGGATGGAAGATCCTCTTCTGCCCCGCTTGGATGAAGACTTTGACCGGATCATGGACCTCTTCAGCCCCCCGCTTGGGCTTGGATCAGGACATCGGAGGAGCTCTTCAGGACGGATCGGTGAACCTGGATGGTGAAGACAAGGTAGGAAGATCTTCAGGGGCTTAGTGTTAGGTTTATTTAAGGGGGGTTTGGATTAGATTAGGGGTATGTGGGTGGTGGGTTGTAATGTTGGGGGGGGTATTGTATGTTTTTTTTTACAGGCAAAAGAGCTGAAATTCTTGGGGCATGCCCCGCAAAGGGCCCTGTTCAGGGCTGGTAAGGTAAAAGAGCTTTTACCTTTTTTAATTTAGAATAGGGTAGGGAATTTTTTATTTTGAGGGGCTTTGTTATTTTATTAGGGGGCTTAGAGTAGGTGTAATTAGTTTAAAATTGTTGTAATATTTTTCTTATGTTTGTAAATATTTTTTTATTTTTTGTAACTTAGTTCTTTTTTATTTTTTGTACTTTAGTTAGTTTATTTAATTGTATTTATTTGTAGGAATTGTGTTTAATTAATTTATTGATAGTGTAGTGTTAGGTTAATTGTAGGTAATTGTAGGTAGTTTATTTAATTAATTTATTGATAGGGTAGTGTTAGGTTTAATTATATCTTAGGTTAGGATTTATTTTACAGGTAAATTTGTTATTATTTTAACTAGGTAACTATTAAATAGCTATTGTACCTGGTTAAAATAATTACCAAGTTGCCTGTAAAATAAATATAAATCCTAAAATAGCTATAATATAATTATAATATATATTGTAGCTATATTAGGATTTATTTTACAGGTAAGTATTTAGCTTTAAATAGGAATAATTTATTTAATAAGAGTTAATTTATTTCGTTAGATTTAAATTATATTTAACTTAGGGGGGTGTTAGTGTTAGGGTTAGACTTAGCTTTAGGGGTTAATCCATTTATTATAGTAGCGGTGAGCTCCGGTCGTCAGATTAGGGGTTAATAATTGAAGTTAGGTGTCGGCGATGTTAGGGAGGGCAGATTAGGGGTTAATACTATTTATGATAGGGTTAGTGAGGCGGATTAGGGGTTAATAACTTTATTATAGTAGCGCTCAGGTCCGCTCGGCAGATTAGGGGTTAATAAGTGTAGGCAGGTGTCGGCGACGTTGTGGGGGGCAGATTAGGGGTTAATAAATATAATCTAGGGGTCAGCGGTGTTAGGGGCAGCAGATTAGGGGTACATAGGGATAACGTAGGTTGCGGCGGTTTACGGAGCGGCAGATTAGGGGTTAAAAAAAATGCAGGGGTCAGCGATAGCGGGAGCGGCAGATTAGGGGTTAATAAGTGTAAGGTTAGGGGTGTTTAGACTCGGGGTACATGTTAGAGTGTTAGGTGCAGACGTAGGAAGTGTTTCCCCATAGGAAACAATGGGGCTGCGTTAGGAGCTGAACGCTGCTTTTTTGCAGGTGTTAGGTTTTTTTTCAGCTCAAACAGCCCCATTGTTTTCTATGGGGGAATCGTGCACGAGCACGTTTTTGAGGCTGGCCGCGTCCGTAAGCAACTCTGGTATCGAGAGTTGCATTTGCGGTAAAAATGCTCTACGCTCCTTTTTTGGAGCCTAACGCAGCATTTGTTTGAACTCTCGATACCAGAGTTAAATTTATGGTGCGGCCAGAAAAAAGCCTGCGGAGCGTTAACAGCCCTTCTACCGCCAAACTCCAAATCTAGGCCATAGAAATTAAGAGAGCTCTCTGCTATGTAAAAGCTCACAATGGAGGACAAAGGACACAGGAAGAACCCGGCGTATATTTAAACTTTAATATTACGCCTAATTCAAATCAAAATATGCGGTTTTCAGCGCACTGTACCCTAAAATCACTGTTATTTCCATATGCATAGGTTTTCCTTTCAGAGTAATTAGAGCTTTGAGTATTTTGATAAAAGCTTTTTAACTTTTTTAAACTTTTTAAAAGCTTTTTAACCACCTTTTAACTTGTGACAAAAAACAGTAAGATTGTAGGGGGAAAATGGTTACAGAATTATGCTGGGATTTGAGAGACAATTTCATACACACCTATGGAACACATTTAAGGAAAAAACAACTGTATTTTGTACTTATAAGTATGATTTTCTATGTGTTTTTTTGCACATCTACTGTACTTAAATTACGATTTACGCTATGCATATTTAATGTGATTTATTCTTGTGTAAATTACATACAATTTAACGCTTTTGATAAAGTACGATTTTTGGTGTACAATTTTGTTACAATTCTTGATGCACCGTAACAATTACATTTTTTTACTGTGTATATTTGTGCAGATGGTTTAATTATTCCTTTTGTATGATAGTTAAAATTACGATTTTCATTGTGCACTTTTGTAATGTAATGTATGGATCTACTTCCCATGCCCCTTAGCGAGACACCCTATTTTATTGATAAAAATTTCCTTTTGATCATTCCACCAGGGAAAAAGAAGTATTGGCAAGCACTCAACTATTCTCACTAGCCTAGAGACCTTTAGATCATTGTGCCCTAATACTTAAGGTCTAATATGGCTATTGGGTGACAGTGGGTCTGTATGGCCAAGCGTCTGATCTGACATGGATATGTGGCTAACATAATGGCCCACATTTAAGAATGACGGACGGACAGGGACATACATCTTTGCCCCTATCTACCCAGCATATTGTAAGTGTCCAACCCTGCCCCTGCTTGTGCTCAGCCAATCGCAGGTAAGCAGGGGCTATCAATCTCGTAGTTCATAAATGTTGATATAAGCCACTCCAAAACTCATATTGGAGCTTCATAAATAGAGCCCAATGGCTGCAGAGCCAGAAGCCTAGGATGATGTTTGGTCTCTTATTATTATATGAGTTTTTGTTCTTTATTTTCAAACTTTATACAAAGGATAAGACTGGCACACATGGTCACATTACAGTATTACTTTGGCGCACTGCTCCAAATGACCAACCCATGTTCTACAACATCATTGATACTCATCTAAGGGTTAACCAATGTTCACCTTATCCTGTAAATTTATGAAATTGTGTGCTATTTAATCTGCACTGATTAGCTAAGTAGAGTTGCTGGTAATATGTTATTTATGGAGATGTGTTCTTCCTTTTTTTGCTGTTCTTATAAATTAATCTGCTTTTGTTCATACTTTTGGAAGCTTTCATAACTTCATGGCATTTTAATATTTACAATCTTATTTAGGTCAAACATAGCATAGAGAGTTAAAGGGACAGTCTAGTCCAAAATAAACTTTCATGATTCAGATGGAGAATGTCATTTTAAACAATTTTCCACTTTACTTTCATCACCAATTTTGCTTTGTTCTCTTGGTATTCTTAGTTGAAAGCTAAACCTAGGAGGTTCATAGGCTAATTTTTAAGCCCTTGAAGGCTGCCTCTTCTCTCAGGGCATTTTGACAGTTTTTCACCACTAGATGGTGTTAGTTCATGTGTGTCATATAGATAACACAGTGCTCACACACGTGGAGTACCTAGGAGCCAGCCCTGATTGGCTAAAATCCATGTTTTTCAAAAGAACTGAAATAAGGGGGCAGTTTGCAGAGGCTTAGATACAAGATAATCACAGAGGTAAAAAGTGTATTAATATAACTGTGTTGGTTGTGCAAAACTAGGGAATGGGTAATAAAGGGATTATCTATCTTTGTAGACTGTCCCTTTAAATATATATGTATAATGCTTTTCTTTTATAGATAAATCTCTGTTATATATACAGATGTTGGAGCCTCATGTAATTTAAATATGTAATTATTCACCCTAAGAGAAAAAAGGGGTAAGCAGACATGGCCTCCTTGCACACATGCTTTAGAGGGATGCAACTGCACCTCACTGATGAGGCCCATAGAGGCCGAAACGTACGTCTGGGGTTTGTTTGCTTTCCCTTGTTCAAAGGAAAATTGCCTGTTATTTTGGCGCTGGACTGTCATTTGGCAGGGTCAGACTGATATGCTACAGGAGATTTTACCTTTGTGAAAGGCATAGTGTGCAGAAAGAGTTTGCACCCTGGGTGTAAGGAGGGACTAAGCAAGGAAGTATTTCCAGCTTCAGTTCTAAGCCTAGTTGAGTGCATCTCTCTGTTCTTTTCTGCAAATATGTAACTATTGTTATGATTGTTCTTTACTTTTGTACGGGTGTTGCAATAAGCAATATCCAGACCACACTAACTTGCGCGAGTATTACAAGTTGAAATTAAATGAGTTTGCAAACTAAATTTCCGTTCGTACAGCTCATGCGACTGAAAACTAAGGGATCCATTTATCAAGCTGCGTATGCAGTTTTGGAGGACTATCTCATGAGCAAGTCTGCAGCCGATAGGAAGCTGTGGTCATTAGCTGGCGGATTAAAATCCCCCCCAGACACGTTCGCCCAGGATTATTGACAGCCCCTACTTGTGCGCCATTTGGCAAGTGTGAGCAGGGGGCGGCATTAGGCAAGCACAAGCTTGGGAAATGTTAAATACGACCAACGTATTGCTGCCTGCTTTTTGTGATCCCGGGTGGACAAGCCCTTAGTGTTAAAAAAAAAAATGTGCCCCAATCACAAGATATATACACTGTCTGATAAAAATAACTATTTCCACTTGTAATCTGGCCCAAAATGTATTGCGATAATAAAGAATTTGCAACATATATGACCCTCATAAACAGATATGCTATTGTAGAAATGTTTAATTATTCCTCCCTTATAAGATAAAAAATATGTAACTGTATTTATTATTATTATATTACAGTAATAGTCCCATGTAAGAATGACTCTATAGATGTGCCAGTGATAGACACATTGATATACTTAGTTGATGTGATGCTGCAGATTTTGTTAACACTTTCTGGGTTGTGTGTTGTTTGTCCATTATTTCTGTCAATCTCATTCTGCATGAGGGTACAGACAAAGCTGCTGGACTATATATATATATATATATATATATATATATATATATATATATATATATATACATATATATATATATACACAGTGCTTTTTTTGTAAACGAAAAGGTGCTGGTACTAGTATTGATTGCTGATTGATAAATTCTGCTCAGTAACTTTGAGAAAAGCAAAGGGACAACATTATTTACAATGTTTGATGTATTTTGCAGCCCCCTCTTATGAAAACTAGAGTATTTACATGCTGATTACAAATATTACCTGTTATGAGTTGGCAGAGGTGGGGGTACTCAGTACCGGTAAGTACCCTCACAAAAAAGCCCTGTATGTATATATATATATATATATATATATATATATATATATATATATATATATATATATACACACTGTATATATAAATATTTTTTAACATATATATTAATTGAAAGCTGGGTAATGATATAGGCATTTTAACTCACTAAAACAAAGTCTTGTTAAAAAAAATATGAATATCTAGACTATTTTTTCAAATCTACTCCCCAACGAACTGCTTTTCCTTTTACTTCTTCATACACTTTTGTATACACCATCATTAGAAAGCTAATAAATTATGCATGCAAATTGAGTTTTAATAGAGACTGTTTTTCTTTGTTATAAACCCTCTTGTTTTCACCCAGAGTTTACATGAGTGTGAAAGAACTGAGAGAAGCTTTGAAGCTAAACAACACCTTCCACCTGAACGTGTATTTTGCTAGCTCAGTGGGTGAGGAATTAGCAGGAGCAGCCACTTGGCCTTGGGATAAGGAAGCGCTCAGTCATCAAGGTAAGTTAATAGAAAATAGTATGGTTGTATACAAGGCTGTTATAATTACTGGGCAGCAATGACAGATGATCAGTGCCAAATGCTGTAAGGGCATCTCAGTCAATAAAAATTATTCCTGCCAGCCATGATTGACTGTAGAACTTCAAGTGAAGTCCATCAGTGTGGCAGTGGTTAAACTGAAATACATTGGCAGCATTATACAAAAATACATTAGAAGTATATTTAAACTTATATGTAATTAATATGTAACTACCCAACATTGGTCCAGATTACAAGTGGAGCGCTATCTTAACGTGTGTGCCCATAAAGGAGAAAATGTACAGGCGTACGTTAAATAACCAGCCATTACAAGTGGCTGGTTAATGTGGCTGCAAACTTACAGTTTCAGTTTGCACTAAAAATTATTAACCAGAGATCAGATCTCTTGTTAATCAAAAAAAGTTGCCCCAATTGCCCCCCAAATAAAGAGGATAGTAGAGTAACATTAAATAAACTTACGGTTTCAGTTTGCACTAAAAACTATTAACCAGAGATCAGATCTTTATTTTTTCTTTTTAAAAAAAAAATGCACAAAGCAGTTATAAGGGGCTAAAGTGAGAGGGTCTGCCTTTACCTGGAGGTCAATGGGGTACTGTGTTTTAAATATATATGCATACATATGCATACATATATATTTTTGTGTTAATATGTGTATATACACATATAAATATATATGTATATAGTCATATACATATATATTTATTGCTGCCCAACGCTGCAAGATTTGCCCCCTGCGCTGCACTAGGTGGTTTGTCAGGTCTATCGGCATCAGAACAAGGCTCCCATTGAAGCCTATGGAAGCGTACTCATGCGAACATGAGTTCCCGTTTGCATTGTGCCGCACTTGTAATACCAGCGCACATTTCCGTAATATTGCGATGTGTTATGTGTAGAACACTTACCATGAGGTTCACCTATGCCTGAGTTCTCAGCACAATTCAAAGCTCAGTGGAAACACTCAGCACTTTATCAAACTAAGTATAAAATGTAAAGTTATATAGAAAAAAACCCTGAGCATTGGTGGAGAAATGTTTTTGTGTTTGATATTTTTTTTAGATGTTGCCCAGTGCACACCCCCTGGACACGGCATGTTAGCACAACTAAAAAAAAAGATTACATGTTCTTTAAAACAGCACTGAAATTAGCAATGAGCATACTTTCCATTTTGTTTTTCCCTATTTTGTTTAAATATATATGATAAATAAGCAAATGTCCTTATTCAAGCAGTTAAATATATTCATATCAAGTTTTTGTAAATCACATCAACACATTATATGTAAGTCTTGTTGCAAGATTTGCCAATTTTTTCATGAGTTTTAATAAATATTATAAAAAAAGTTCTACCTTAACTTTATACATCAAAAGATAAGGGAAGAACTCTTTCTCCTATGCTATATGTACTTTTTATAAATCCTCTTACAAAATAAACTAATAGTTTTGAGGGCTTAGTCTGGGTTTTCATCTAACCATTTTTATTTATGATTTATCATATAGGTGGATTAGTATTGAATCCTTTATACTATGGCATTCCAGGCCACACCAATACCATGATTCATGAAGTTGGTCATGCTCTTGGGCTGTACCATGTCTTCAAAGGTGTAAGTGAGCTTGAATCCTGTGATGACCCATGTAGTGAGATTGAACCTTCCATGGTGACAGGGGATCTTTGTGCAGATACTTCTCCTACACCAAAAAATAAGCTTTGCCAAGACCCGGACCCAATAAATGACACATGTGGGCCAATGTTTTACACTGGAACTCCCTACAATAACTACATGAGCTACAGTGGTGAGTAGTTTTTTTTTATTTATTATATTTTCCATGCTTTTATTTTAAGCCATAATTAGACAGTTACTATGTAAGAGTGATAAACATTTATTTAATTTTACATTTGCTACTTTTTAGTTATTTTACATGTATTTCTTTATCCTTGCTTAACTGTCACATAGATTTTTTTTTCTTTCACATTACCACATTGAAATTTTCTTTTTCTTTCTTCATTTTTTCAGATGATGACTGCACTAATAGTTTCACACCAAATCAAGTAGCTCGAATGCACTGCTACCTCGACCTAAAATACCAAGGATGGAGTAGAAACCAGAAGCCTTCGTCTATACCTCTGCCACCGACTGTAGTCAAGCAGAGTTCAGATACTCTTACAATTCAATGGATGCCTCCTATTGCTGGAGAAGTGTTTGAAAGGTAGGACATATTTTAATTTCTCCCATGATATCCTATTTCTTTCAAGTAATTAAGTGATATGAAATGTGTCTACCTTCATTTCAAGTATAAAGAAAATTGTTAAATACTAGACATGTGCATTTGTTTTAAGATAAATACTAAAATTTATGAATTTCCAATATTTTTTTGCATATGATAAATGAACAGACCCTTTAACGAGTCAATGGGATAAATTTATTAAAGTCTGGCAGGCATGATACGCTGTAGCATATCATGTCCGCCAGACATCGCTGAATGCGGACAGCATACGCTGTCCGTATTCAGCATTGCACAAGCGGTTCTAGTGAACTGCTTGTGCAATACCGCCCCTTGCAGATTCGCGGCCAATCGGCCGCTAGCAGGGGGTGTCAATCAGCCCAATCATATAGAATCGTGCAGATTACTGTACGCAGCCTCAGAGGTGGCGTATGAGTTAAGGAGCAGCGGTCTATAGACCGCTGGTTCTTAACTCCTGTTTCCTGCGAGCCTGAAGGCTTGGGCAGAAACAGGGTGAATTGGACAAATTCGGCCATAATAAATGGACCCCAAGGAGTGAACAGTTATATACAGCAAAAATATTTAGCTGTTTAATTCATGCCATTAGACCGCTTACTCCAAAGGTGAAAAAGATTTCAAATGTATAATATAATGATCCAGTGATATCCTTGTCATTTGATTGACTTCTGTGTCAGCCAATTAGTATTCTTTTCACTTTTGTTCTTGGCCCATCTAGACCCCTTTAAAAAATATATATAAATACTTAATTAAAAAAATATATAACTGTTATTGTGCTGTTGGCAGTATCACTAGCTTCTACTTTAACTTTTTTTAAAGGGATATGAAACCCAAACATTATATTTTGTGATTTAGACAGAGCACACCATTTTAAACAAATGTCCAATTTACTTTGATGATCAAACTTGTTTTGCTCCCATGATATTCTGTGTTGAAGAGATACCTTGGTAGGCTATTAGAGCACTGCATGGCAGGAACCAGTGCTGCCATCTAGTGCGCTTGAAAACGGATAACATTCTTGCATATAGTGATCCAGAAATGGGCAAGCTCCTAAGCATACATTCCTGATTTTCAACAAAGCATACCAAGAGAACAAGGAAAAATTGATAATAGAAGTAAATTACAAAATTGTTTAAAATTGCATGCTCTATCTGAATCATGAAAGAAAAGGTTTGGGTTGCATATCCCTTTAAGCTACTGTCCAGCTGCTGCTCTGTGAATTGATCTTTGTCAAAAAACAATCTATTATTTTTTTTTATATACCGTTCTCATGTCTATTGAATTACTGCCAAAAGATAACGGAGTCAATTATTCCTATTCAGATTACAATTGTTTTTCAGTGCACATTGCAAGGAGCTGCAACCGAGACTTTAAGAATTTAAAAAATGTGGGCTTAATAACAAATTGTGAGCTAATGATATTGAGGGACGCTATACGAAAAATGGCTGGACCGTGCTAACATTAGTGCACAAATTGATACTACAAGTCCATAGTAAATCACATTTCCCAGAGAAGGGTTAGTGCGGCCGACATCACTCTAAGCAAAAGGATTTTCAAAGTCTTAGGCACCAAATTTACAGGACAGACCCCCCCCCCCCCCCACACACACACACACACCATAATAGGTGTTATTTTATTTTTTTCCCTTTAAAGAAAATTGTAATATTTTTTTTTAGTTTTAGCAATCTTAAAGAATCTCACTAGCCAAGAGACCTTTAGGTTTTAGTGGTGAATTTACATCTAATCCAGGGTTGTCAAGAGCGTTTTAATTTGTTACTCCTGTGTTAAATGCAAGTTACAGATCAAGACACCAAACAAAATGTAGTCTCTGAGAAATTTCAACTTAAGTGCTGTTCTTCTATCTACATCCCACCGTTTGCCTTACTCCACCGCCACATGGCAAGTGTCATTGATGGTTCTTAAAAAATGTTTTGCCAAAGTGAGCCGTTGCCTGTGGTTTCCATTGGATAGTGCGAAGTGTCACTGCTCCCGCATCTCCCCTTAAATGCTCTAGCGCCCCCCGTGGGGAGGCCCGCCTCACACTTTCAAAATAACTGCTCTAACACAACCTATAGTTTTCAATTGAGAACGCACTAACTTGGGCACATATTACAAGTTGAAAGTTACAGGGTACGCGCGAGCGAAAGCAGATACTGTGCTAGAATATTTAGTGCGACTTGAGAACTAAATTAAATAGTAAAGGTTAAGATTTTTTTTAGCAAAATACACCAAAAACACCGAGCTCACCAACACCAGCTCTGTGTAAACATAATATGGTGTGTGGGAGGCCGCAGACGCAGCGTGCAGTGCTTCAGCAAGCAGCAGGGGCGGAACTACCGGTGATGCAAGAGTCGCCATTGCGACAAGGCCCAGCAGGTCCCTCCCATAGGGGGGCCCTAATTTTTTTGTTATTATTATTAATTTAATAAAAAAAAAAAAAAAATCTTTCAAAATCCTTACCTTATTCATTTTAATTTAAATAAAACTAATTCCAATTTCCAGGGCAGCCAGGCACTGCAGCACAATTGCACATGTCACAAACAAACTGTATTTGACGTTTGATTGACCTGCCGGCTGCCCTGGAACCTTCCATTTTGGCGCGCACTGCCACACAGATAGGTTAGAGAGTCTGCCTCCTCCGGACCTGACTGACTAGCTGCACGGCGTATCTCATCATCAATCTCCTTGTGACTGCATGTGCAGCCTAGTCAGTAGCAGGAGTCCAGTCAGTGGAGTGGCACTGGAACTGGTCTGGGAGTCTGCAGGCTAGCGCGCGGTAGTGACTCAGTGAGACGGAGACCAGAGAAGTGGACTGAAGACTTCTGGACTCTGGCAGCCACGGTGAGCTCAGGCTGAGGCGGAGTTGGGGGTGTACACGGGGGGGGGGTGTCGTGTTGGCTCTGGCTGGGAGAAAATCTCCTGAATCCCTTCCACTCTCTCTCTTGATGACAGTCTGTCTCTCTGTGACAGTCTCACTCTCTCCGCATGCTGCCCGGGTGCCACCGTGCCCCCCTGGTCTGTTTCTACCTCCGGGTGTCCTCTCGCAGAGATAGTGTACTATGCTCGAGACTCACACCCAGATTAATAACACTTCACTTGCTACATATAACCATTCAATTTATTCAAGGTATATATTGCCCTAAATCACAGCCTATTGACTCACCAGGTCTACCCAGTGTTTTAACCATAAAGCTAGTCTGGCAATTTTAACTGCCAGTTCAGTGGTGGTCATCTTTCAGCCTTTCTTACCTTGGCCATGTCTCTGAGTATTGCACACCTTGTGCTTTTGGGCACTCCAGTGATGTTGCAGCTCTGAAATATGGCCAAACTGGTGGCAAGTGGCATCTTGGCAGCTGAACGCTTGACTTTTCTCAGTTCATGGGCAGTTATTTTGCGCCTTGGTTTTTCCACACGCTTCTTGTGACCCTGTTGACTATTTTGAATGAAACGCTTGATTGTTCGATGATCACGCTTCAGAAGCTTTGCAATTTTAAGAGTGCTGCATCCCTCTGCAAGATATCTCACTATTTTTTACTTTTCTGAGCCTGTCAAGTCCTTCTTTTGACCCATTTTGCCAAAGGAAAGGAAGTTGCCTAATAATTATGCACACCTGATATAGGATGTTGATGTCATTAGACCACACCCCTTCTCATTACAGAGATGCACATCACCTAATATGCTTAATTGGTAGTAGGCTTTCGAGCCTATACAGCTTGGAGTAAGACAACATGCATAAAGAGGATGATGTGGTCAAAATACTCATGTGCCTAATAATTCTGCACTCCCTATATATATATATATATATATATATATATATATATATATATATATATATATATATATATATATATATATCTGCATAAACAATATATATATCTATATCTGTATAGTTTCATAATATATATATGTGTTTTATATATATATATATATATAAATGTTAAAAAAAATCTATGTTAAGAACATGGGAATGTAAAAGTATACCTAACGCACCTTCTGCTTTAGCCCAGTTGATCTAGCATAAAGTCGGGCCAGCGGGCAAGCGGTAACTAATAGGCATTTCTTCAGTGTGCCCCATAGATATCTATGTAGAAAAGGCATTAGCACAATTGCGATATCCAAAGTCCTGAAGTTAGTGTACCTGAGTTGCTTTACGTTTAGTTGTAATATGCGCACTAATGCATCCTTTACTTTAAGTGCAGTAAACACGCGTGCTATATGTTTAGTGAATTCAAGCAAATATTTTAAATCAATAGTTTAAAAAAAAAATTTTAGTTTGGAAACGCTCTTTTACCGCAGTATAGATGCAGCAGTATGCCAGAATCATGTTCACTTTAATAAATGATGAAATAGAGATTCTGCAATCAATTAATGTCCAATTTTATGCTCATTTATTTTTACTCTGTTTTAAAGGTAGAACACAATAGGCCTTCTATCGTTTTGCCAAGTTCCTTGTGTTCTCATCAATCGCTGTCTGCACAAAGGAAAACCATTATGCCTGTCTCTTCTAATTTGAATATTATAGAAATGAATGTGTTTTTTTCAGTAATCTTAAAATGCTTCTGAAAACAACATGAAATTATCATCCGCCCTTTTACTCTCCCATTTTTGTAATAAAAAAACAAATGTGCAGGATTAAGAACCCAAGCAAAGTACAATTTGTATCCATTATGTAAAACAGGTTGATTTATCCGTTTAGTGTGTAGTGATGCTAATAGCTGACGTATGCAATTACCCTGTTGCGCGCCAAAACTATAGAGCTATGTGTTTATATCTTTTTAAGAAATTTGAACTGAGTCATTATTAGTAGAATGGGCATGTATGGTTTTTGATTTGGCTCTTTTTTATTAGTGTAAAAGTGATTATTATTATTATTTTTTTTATAAACTTTAATTGATTGAGCAGGAATCGTTCATATCTGTTTGGTGTAAACATGTGCAAGGGCAAAAATTGTGGTTAGTCTGAAAGATTTGTTTTGGTTTTTCAAATGTTCGGTTTGGCCACATTTGGGCCATACAGGAATTTGGTTCAGAAGAATATTTTATTTCGATTTCTTACCTTTGTTTCCAATGGGAACAGCTAATATAGACAGATAATATTAACAAAAATCTTACATTATAAGATACAACATTCAACTCCTGTATGAATAAAATCCATACAAAATTAGTGCCTGACCGGCTGTCCCTAACATCAGTAATAAGTAATACTAAGGTAAGATTGGACAGGGGACAACAGACAAAAAACTGTAAGACCCCTGTACATCATTACAAACAAAGGATCTGATGAACCAAAACAATATAACCCCAGCATAAACAAACAAATAAATCAATTTTGTCAAGCAATCATTCGTTTTTTCGTCCGTAGTATTGTATTCAGCTTTTTGTATATCAAATTACTCAATGAATTAGCAAAATATGTTTGAAGCCCGAATGCACATCTCTTGAATGGCGATGTTGCTTCTTAATTTCACCCAGAAATGTCAATTTGTTTTGCTCATGTACAAAGCAATGTTCCATTCTAAAACATAGTTGGGAAGTAGTTAAGATGTGTGTGTATGCTAAATGATTTGAACGCAGCATTATGGGTATAGTAGACATTTTGGTAAAGGATTTTGCTAATTTTTTTTTTTTATTATTGTATTTATTTATTTTGTAACTTTAATTAATGGGGCAGGTAGCATTTGTATCTATTTGGTGACATTGCTTCCTAATGTTATGCAATATTGCAGTGATTAATAGCGTATTTTGCCCATGGTCCTAACCAATGTTACATTCAAAAACTTTTTTGGGGTACTCAGTTATAAGTCGAAAAGTGTTGTCTGGTGTTTATCAAATCTTTTAAGCTGAGGAATTTATGAGCGAAAATCTGCCTCATATAAATTTACATAAATTGACGTTAACTGTCGAGAATTTGGATTGCGATCAGCTTAACAGGACTAACACATGTAAAGTATAGGACCATTTGCACCAAAATAATAGTGAAAACAGTGCTGCCAGTAAACAATGAAAATGGGTGATTACAGTTGTGTCAGAATTGGAAAGGACTCATCAATTGATAGATGGTCATTGATCAATATCCTGATTTAAATGGATAGTATAGCAAATACCATTTGTTTAACATACATTATTATAGGGATTCAGGATCTGACTGCATCTTATGCGCTGCTGATGGGTCGTTTCACCAATATGTTCACCAAGCCTCCTCTCCGCGGGTCTGTGATTCTTCTGGATATTGGACACCTGAAGAGGCAGTGGGTAAGAATGATATGTTTTGTTTTGTTCTTAGAAATTAACTAATGTAATTCATTGATGTTCAAATATCATTAAAATGCCATTTGCAATAAGAATTACCAAATATTTTTAAAAACATGTACACACATATTCAATATAAAATCATATTACATTTTTATGAATTCGGTTGATTTTTTTTTTTTTTTATAAAAGGTACCTATAAACTCAATTAGTGTATAGTGCCTATATGTTTCCTTTATATTGAGTGAGTGCCCTTTAGCTGTTTAAAACCCTTAAGTCTTATGACACGAAAGACTTCGTTAACAAATTATAAAAAGAAGACATGCTGAAGTTGTGTTGTAAGCTCCTTGTATATTTGAAATTTATGTACATTTTTAACTTCATAACAGGTAACTTTTCTGTCCAGGTCATCCAGATGTAGATCAGCCCTGTGAGCCGAGTTTACAAGCCTGGAGCCCTGAACTCCATTTATACCACACTAATATGACTGTACCTTGCCCTCAACCTCAAGGGTGCATGTTAGAGCTACTGTTCCATAAACCGGCCCTCCCACAGGCTCTATATATATGGATAACATACCTCTCCCCAAATCTACCCAATCCGCTGTCAAACCTTGAGATGCTGCTGGAGAACGGGAATACAATGTCATTGGGAAGTATGGAGGCATTCTGTGATATGCCCTTAACCATCAAGCTAAACTTAAATGAAAATGTCACTGGTATTCGTTTATACACGTTTGATGAGCGGATGGAGATAGATGCAGCATTGCTAGTATCCAAACCCAATAGTTCTTTTTGCTCGTTGTGTAAGCCTGTGAGATACAGAGTGCTGAGAAATCCTCCCTTCCAAGGATATTATCAAGGAATATGGATCCACAACCACCGCTCATTCACAGATACGTGAGTATAAAGTCAATAAGATTATGATGAGCACTTTGGATTATTGAGTTGTAAAAAGTTTACTTAGACAATCTAAACTCAACACAATACAACATTTAGATCTTTCTATAGCAAAAACTTCACTGAAAACATGTAATTCCTTACACAAAAAAGCTTAGGAATGCATAGTGTTTTTCACTAAAAAGAGCTAACTAACTTTAACTTTGTACCTTTCTAAGCTGTGTTGATGGCATTACAGATGACAAAATAAATAAATATAACGTCATACATAATGTCACCAGGGATCACTGATCATATATGTGAACTCCATTGTTCTAACCTTATTTTCAATACATTAAAACACAATGCAACCCTCAATCAATCATGCACAGTAAAAAATCATGTACAGACCCTGCTATATGCTACACAGTCATTGCTTATTGAGTGTAAAGGTTATCTATATCTGTTCTAAACTGGCCACAGCAAAGGAGGTATATATTTGGACCTCAAAATAATTTAACAGCATGCTAGTTTTAGAACATTTTTATGTAAATATTTTGCAAATGCATATTATTTTTATCAGCTTTCTATTTTTGTGATTCAGAATTCAGCAGAGTAACATTTTCCTATTTTCTAAAAAGTTATATTGGTAATAAATATTTTCCTAAAATCCCTTCTTCCAACATGGAATCTTTAAACACCAGTACTCACATCCTAAACTTATGTCAGACTTTCAGGCGACTATCAGCTGATCACAATGGAATCTGGTCATTCCTTATTCCTGTTCCAGGGTTTTATCTTTCAACTATTGAAAAGTATGTATAAAGTACACATTAAACTAGGGACTGACAAAAGTGTATCAGATTTAGAAACCATCTATATTGTTTTAAAAGTCAGCTAGAATGTATCTTATACCCTTCGATGTGCATGACGAGCCATTTTCGTCATGCAGGGGGATCGTTAATCAAACTCTGTTTTCAGCCAGGGATTGTTGGTCATCTAGTGGGCAGCACTCCCAAGCTTCATGGGAGAGCAGGTGATGTCACAAAGGGGAAGAAAAGGGAATCTCGCCCATAGCTTACCGAAAACGTAGGGGCCAATTTACTATGCCCCGAATGGGGCCAACTCGTCCCGTTTCCGCGCAAGCCTCACCGGAAACAGCAGTTACGAGGCAGCGGTCTTAAGACCGCTGCTCCTTAACTGGTCTGCCTGCTCTGAGCGGCGGACAGCAATCAACCCAATCTCATACAATTGGGTTGATTGACACCCCCTGCTAGTGGCCGTGAATCTGCAGGGGGCGGCATTGCACAAGCAGTTCACAAGAACTGCTTGTGCAATGATAGATGCCAACAGCGTATGCTGTCGGCATTCATCGATGTCTGTCAGAGATGATCCGCTGAGCAGATCATGTCGGACAGACCGATGATAATTCAGCCCCTATGTGTGGGATGACATGTGCAATGTAGATATAGTTATGAGACTGTATAATGTGCACATAATGAAGTTTTCTGAAATGTAGGAACTACTGACACATTTACTTTGCTTACACTATCAATCTTCTAACACGGGTACATCTTCAGCATTTGTGTTGCATTGTATTATCAACCAAGGAGCTATCAGCTACTATCTTAATGTGTATATATTCCAAATGGCACAGGGATTTAATAGACGCGTTTTGTGCGCTGTAAAAGGTTATTTTACTTGTGCTCTCTGCTTCATTGTGCCTCCGCCAAACATTTCTCTGAACCAACCAGGGAGGCTCTAACAAAACAGAACATGTCAAAATAAAATAATGGTCATGTTATGTATAAAATACCAATGGTCATCAAATGGTTTAATCTGGATAAGGGCTTATTAAAGTGTTTCTTGGTTTTCACAATGTCACAACCAAAAACAACAAATCAGACCTATGTTTATATCCAAGGGATTGAAGAGATTACTACCATCTCTTATAAAAAGTTCATATTGTGTTTCTTACATGATACTTATTAATTTTTCATAAAATCATAGCAGTATTGTGCCATACAAACATTTCATGACAGCCATTATACTTAGGTCTATAGCACTTAGGCCAGATTCAACCACACCAATGCCTTTATAGTAATGTCCTCTTTTCTTTTATACACAGAGATGTCACTCCAGGTCAAAAATATCAGTATCAAGTGCAGGTGGCAGCCGGAGCGACATTGGGGGAGCCATCGCTTACTCTGACTCACATACATGGAGCATCTTTTTGTGGCGATGGGATAATTAATAAGTAAGTTGGGATTTCTTGGACAATTCTGTTTTCTATTACATTGTACTCATTAACATTGTATATACTACACATTCTCGATGATGCGCTATGCTAATGTATTAGACGTCATAACTACCTGGTCCATTAAAGTGAAGGTCAATTTCGATGAAATAGTGCCCGGTTTATAATAATCCTATAAAAAACAAGGGTACTTTAATTAATCAAAATTGGTATTTCACTTGTTTTCTTGAAAAACTTACCTTTTAATCCTGACAGCCGCTGCAGCGCCTCCTCCTCCCATCGCAAGCCCTCTTCGTGGGTCCAAAATGATGAATCTGGCTTCCTCCAATCACGGCATTGCCTCAGGCCACCCCAGGGAGGAAGCCAGATTTGTCATTTCTGATGTATGAAGAGGCTTCCGACAGCTGGGGGAATCGCTGGAGCGGCTGTCAGGATTAAAAGATAAGTTTTTGAAGAAAACTAGTGAAATGTCAATTTTGATAAATTAAAGTGCCCTTGTTTTTAATGGGATTATTAAAAACCGGGCACTAATTCATCAAAATTGACTTTCACTTTAATATCATTAAAACTATTCAGTCTATCGCTCCCTCAATTGATGCAATTTAAAACAACTTTATTGGCATATAAAACGGTTTAGTTAAATTTTATATGTAAGATTTAGTGGATATTGAGATTTTGCTTGGCTTTAGCTTAAGATGTTACCTAAAATTATTTTTGAACATTTAGCATTCAGTATTCGCTCATATATTTGTAGTGAAGGCATGAAAGGAAGGCTGAAATAAGTTATTTCCATACTGTTGACTTTCTCAAAGGTGGCTGAGATATTTTAAATGGATACAGGGTGGTTTTAGAGTCTACGCTTTGGGAGTGCAAACAATTAACACAAACTCTTTGTCCTTCCTATTCCTACCTTAGTCCCCCTTCTTTATCCTTTAATTTATTAATTGCTCTGCAAAGGACAAAAAAATACACTACATCGAACATGAAGGATATCAATAATCTTTTAGGTTTGAAGATAGTGCAGTATTGAATGGGGAAACCCCCTAGAACTGACACTGAATGGATAGTTGCATATGTGTCATGAAAATGGTATTAAACTCTTGTACTTGATAAAAGTAGGTCTTAATGACAGTCAGTATTTTAATAACCTTGTAAAATCTACAACTAATATAAATAACATCTATTTTTACACTCACCTAGTTCCTCCTTTGATTTGGATAACCTACATTTTTTTATTAGCTCAGAAAAGTTCAACAACAAGAAACAAAACAAAATGGGGCAAGAGGTTGTTGTCAGTTGACTGTGATTATAACTTAACAGCTACAATGACATGACATTTTAGTCCCCCTCTTTCACATGACTGTTCTTATGATATATTTTTATGGCTAGTGGGTGGTTAGAGCCTTTTAAGAGGTTTTCAAAGCCCTCAAAAAGTTAAATTATAGTGAAAACATTTCAGTTGTATTTGCAATTGATGCAAACTTAGCCTTTATATCAGCCCCAGTGTTTTCCAGTTACCTTCTCTCTCTGTGACATTTTGTATCCCAGAGAGCTTCATTACTTTCTATGGAAGACATCTCTCATATTTCTGGGACTTTTCCTTTAAAAAATTCAGTGAGTTCAGCAGACTTTACAGGGGCTGAACTCACTGAATTTTCTGAGAATGTTTCGCTATCTGGGCCCATAGAAAGTAATGAAGTACTCTGGAAAACTGAAGCTGACAGTTTTTCAGTTTAAATTTAAATACAAGAAATGCAAAGTGCAATGCAATTTGTAAAATATATACATAAATATGCAAAGTATGAGACTAATTTGTTAAAGTTACACAGAAACTGAAGATATAATCAGAATTTTGAAAATCACAATCCTAAATACACTGCTGTATACAAAATTAAATAAAAAATAGAAAGTGCAAAGTTTAAATTTAATAAAAGTTAATCTGAAGTATAAAATGATATAAGAAACAAAGCACAGTGTGCAAATGAAGCATAACTCTGATGTCATGCAGGGCCATAGTGCCTCTCCTTCAAATACAGAAATGCAGGGAACCACCCTTGAAGAAGTATAGCAAAATCTGCCTTTTGAAAATTTCACTAGGGATCTCTCAGTGCTGGAAGATCATTTTAGATCATCTCACCTGAGTGGTGAAGTTTTGAACATCAGGCCTTTAGTCTTAAAAGACATGGTACCAGAGTACTGGCATACAGCTGATTTGGTCACTTTTATTAAATAGGGAGTTTTGTAAGTAGTGTGTCAGTAGCAAGGAAATAGTAGATGGGTTTCCTTGAATCCTTGCCTATAGATTTTGCAGCCAGGGATGTTTTGGTATCACTATTACAGACTTCCATTAATACTTTATTAAACATCAATGCTTGATTAATGTGCCCACTCTACATACAGGGAACACGGAGAAGAATGTGATGATGCTGGCCTACATGATGGTGATGGATGTTCCAGGAAGTGTGAACAAGAGAAAAACTACTTCTGCAGAGGTGGGACTTATGTTTTGAGAGATAAAGAGAAATGTTCTATGTGGATGTAAAAATATTTAAAGCACAGCTATGTTGGATGATTTAGATTGATGTCTAACAAATCATATTTGTTTTGGCAGGAGAGCCTAGTCTTTGTTCCATAGAGAATGAAGACATTTCCAGTGAATTCTCTGATAACAGCCTTGGCATATCTGCTAATTACGGGGAACAAAAGTCATACGAGTATGCCTACCAGTGGGCATCACAGGCTGTTACTTCTAATCCTAAGGAGTGCCCAGTTTCAGAGTTGACTCAAGAGTCACTTCAAAAGGTGAACAGATACATAACTGAATGATTTAAACATTGGGATCTTAACTGGAAATATTTTTCATTGTCTATATTTCATTTAAGGACATTAATTCCTTCTGTCTCCTGGTTGTACATTCCATTTGCTCATAGTGAAAACTATATATATATTAAAAAAGAAGTGATACAAAATAAGAAGTGAAGCTTAACATATATATTTAGAGCATGTACAGGTAGCCCTCAGTTTACGCTGGGGTTAGGTTCCAGAAGGAATGGTTGGAAATTGAAACCGTTGTAAATTGAAACCCAGTTTATAATGCAAGTCAATGGGAAGTGAGGGAGATAGGTTCCAGGCCCCTCTCAAAATTGTCATAAGTAACACCCAATACATTATTTTTAAAGCTTTGAAATGAAGACTTTAAATGCTAAACAGCATTATAAACCTAATAAAATAATCACACAACATAGAATATATAATTAAACTAAGTTAAATGAACAAAAACATTTCCTAAACAGCATTATAAACCTAATGAAATTATCACACAACACAGACTTCACTTGCATTTTTATGCAAACAGTTCTTTCTATTCATTCCAATCTGGACTGATTTATAGACAGGAAGATCTTATTCCTTTGAAATCTGCTCGATAGCTCAGGTCAGGTTAAACTGATTAATTTCAGCTTGCTTGGCTTTGCTGCAACACAAGCAGACAGCTCCACCTACTGGCTATTTTAATAAATGCACTGCTTCTCAATGCTTTTCAATAGCAGTCACATGACTGGAAAAAAAGGTTGTTATTCTGAAACGGTGTAAATTGAACCGTTGTAAAACGAGGGTCACCTGTACTAGGCGTTATCACCTATCATATTACCCCTAGTGTATGATCCAGATATTCTCAGATTCCTTTACTGTACTTGTTTCAACTTCATGCTCATTATAGCTACAGTATTTCCTATAAAGTAGCAAAATAGATCTGTAATAAATAAATTGATTTGTTTCTGAATATCATTTTATCAATTTATACATTTCAGTGTTTCTAATATCAACTCTTTCTGTTCTTTGATACAGGTGCAAATTGATGTTCATGCATTTTTACATTTATGGTTTTCAAATTCAAAGCCATTCCAGTCCAATAAAATATTCTGGGAAAGATTGCTAATGTTAGCATGAGTCACAATAAGCAGTATTGCTAGACTGTGCTAACATAAGCACGCAACTTAATATTACAAGTCCGTGGTAAATCACATTTACAAGAGATGGATAAGTGTCTTAACATAGATCGAGCAAAACCTATGTTTCAATAGATATCGTGAGTGCGCTATTAAGCACGCATATTACAAGTTAAAAATTATAGTTTGCGCTTAAGTGAAAGCCGAAACTGCACTTGAATATTTAGCTTGACTTGAGACCTGAAGTAAACAATAAGGGTTAAAATAAAAAAAAATCATAAACCACATGTAAAACATATTAAAATAAAGTATTACACTCATATATACACTTAATAAAAAAAGTCATATTAATATTAATAAAAGGGTTAAAAGAGAAATGTTATATGACAAGGTGTTTGAGTGGAAAGGGCTCCAATGTGTATGTATATATATATATCTAAATATTTGTGCGTGTGTGTATGTATATATATATATATATATATATATATATATATATATACTACACACATTTAGACATATATATATATACACACACATTAGACATATATATATATATATTATTATTATTTTTTTTATTTATTCAATTTGATTGCATTTTCAATAGAAGTAAAGCTGAAACATTTAATTTATAGATGAACATTATAATGCCCCTATTTACATTCTGGTTCATAGTTTAAAAATGTGATTTGAGCTATATATTAAGGATTGAACAACGAAAGAATTGGTTATTAACACATCAACTGAGCATGTACAAAAACATTTACACTGAATGAAAGCCATAAAAACAGTCAAGATATGAATCATGAAACAGGTCAGAAATGGGTTTTAAGCAGTAAAAGAAGTTGAAAGTCTAAACATTCCACAAAAGTGTCCTCAAACATTTGTTTTAATGATGGAGTAGAATATTGCTGTTTTTTTAAAATCTGAAGAACCATTGGAAAGCCATGTGATAACCAGTTTTTGCAGGGTTTTCTAATAAATAGACTAAATTGAAAACTATTTAAGAAGTCATGTATAACACTTCATACAGTAATTCTTGATTGCAATAGGAGCTCTTGATTGATGCATCTTTCTTTTTTTTTTCTTTAAGACTTGTCAAAATTCAGCCCTTTTATCTGAGGTTCAAGACCTGTCGGTTTGGTTCCCCTGTGCAGCAAGACTCAGCATAATGAGGGAGGAACGTGTGTGGTTAAAGGTAACATAGCTGCTAGGTATTTTACTGTGTTAGATCTGCAAGTGTTTTGTATGTATATATATATATGTGTGTGTGTGTATATATATATATATATATATATATAAAACTATATATATATATATATATATATATATAAATAGTCAGTATGTAAAACACACAAACTAATTAAACTGCTCACACTAAAGTATTGTATACAAAAGAAAAGAATAAAAGTGTATTGTGCAATCCCAGTATACACAATATCAACAGATAAACGTCTTACCTGGGAATGCAATGTTCCAGTCTTCTTTAAACTTGGGGAGAAAAGGCAGCCTATAGGTGAATCCTCCTGTACATACACTGGAGTTCAAAAGCAAAATGAATCCAATCTAGGAAAATAAGCGCACAAAGAATCTCCTCATAGTGTAATCTGCTTTAATAAAAAATATACACATATATGATTTCCACAATCCCCCCTTGTGGGTTGGTACTCACACAGGTGACCTCAATTGATATGAGGTAAGGTATGATACACCTCAAAGGGTGAAAACAGGATGTCCCACTTTGTGGTCAGTAATGTATCTAAAGTTTGTCCGGTAATTTACAAATGTTAGTGACTCTTTAGCAATACGCTGTGAGAAAATCCCCATGCATTGTGAATAAAAGTAGTTAAATAGCCAAACAATGTGGCAAAGAGAATAAAGTAAAACAGGTACAAATTGCTACTGTGTATCGTGTATCCCTTGTTGGCATCTTTCACTGTGGCGTAATGTGGGCGTGGCCTAACACGTTTCACAGAGTATACCCGCTTTGTCAGAGGCTTCATGTGTGCCCACCATTCCTGCTGGTCTATTTGTAGATTGACTTCAAATATTTGCCTGCATTGAGCAAACAACTGCGCATGCGTTAACCTGGGGGCAGGGAACAGCTTTAGCATCCTTGACAAGGGATACACACCACGCAGTAGCAATTTGTACCTGTTATTCTCTTTGCCACGTTGTTTGGCTATTTTACTACTTTTATTCACAACGCATGGGGATTGTCTCACAGTGGATTTCTAAAGAGTCACTAACATTTGTAAATTACCGGATGAACTTTAGATACATTACTGACCGCAAAGTGGGACATCCTGTTTTCACCCTTTGAACTACAAGGGGGGGATTGTGGAAATCGTTTATGTGTATATTTTTTATTAAAGAAGATTAAACTATGAGGAGATGCTTTGTGCACTTATTTTCCTAGATTGGATTCATAAAACAGTGTAAATTTGCTGTCCCCTCAAAATAACTCAACACACAGCCATTAATGTCTAAACCGTTGGCAACAAAAGTGAGTAAATGTCCAAATTGGGCCCAATTAGCCATTTTTCCTCCACGGTGTCATGCGACTCGTTAGTGTTACAAGGTCTCAGGTGTGAATGGGGAGCAGGTGTGTTAATATGGTGTTATCACTCTCACATTCTCTCATACTGGGCACTAGAAGTTCAACATGGCACCTCATGGCAAAGAACTCTATGAGGATCTGAAAAAAAGAATTGTTGCTTTACATAAAGATGGCCTAGGCTATAAGAAGATTGCCAAGACCCTGAAACTGAGCTGCAGCACTGTGGGCAAGACCATACAGCGGTTTCACAGGACAGGTTCCACTCAGAAAAGGCCTCGCCATGGTCGACCAAAGAATTTGAGTGCACGTTCTCAACATCATATCCAGAGGTTCTCTTTGGGAAATAGATGTATGAGTGCTGCCAGCATTGCTGCAGTGGTTGAAAGGGTGGGGGGTCAGCCTGTCAGTGCTCAGACCATACGCCGCACACTGCATCAAATTGGCAGCATGACTGTCGCCCCAGAAGGAAGCCTCTTCTAAAGATGATGCACAAGAAAGCCTGCAAACAGTTTACTGAAGGCAAGCAGACTAAGAACATGGATTACTGGAACCATGTCCTGTGGTCTGATGAGACCAAGATAAACTTATTTGGTTCAGATGGTGTCAAGCATGTGTGGCGGAAACCAGGTGAGGAGTATAAAGACAAGTGTGTCTTGCCTACAGTCAAGCATGCTGGTGGGAGTGTCATGGTCTGGGCCTGCATGAGTGCTGCCGGCACTGGGGAGCTACAGTTCATTGAGGGAACCATGAATGTCAACATGTACTGTGACATACTGAAGCAGAACATGATCCCCTCCCTTCAGAGTATTCAGTATTCCAGCATGATACCGACCCCAAACACCTCCAAGACGACCACTGCCTTGCTAAAGAAGCTGAGGGTAAAGGTGATGGACTGGCCAAGCATGTCTCCAGACCTAAACCCTATTGAGCATCTGTGGGGCATCCTCAAACGGAAAGTGGGGGAGCGCAAGGTTTCTAACATCCACCAGCTCTGTGATGTTGTCATGGAGGAATGGAAGAGGACTCCAGTGGCAACCTGTGAAGCTCTGGTGAACTCCATACCCAAGAGGGTAAAGACAGTGCTGGAAAATATTGGTGGCCACACAAAATATTGACACTTTGGGCCCAATTTGGAAATTTCCACTTAGGCATTAATGGCTGTGTTAATTCGAAGGGACAGCAAATTTACACTGTTATACAGGATGTACACTCACTACTTTACATTGTAGCAAAGTGTCATTTCTTCAGTATTGTCACATGAAAAGATAGAATAAAATATTTACAAAAATGTGAGGGGTGTACTCACTTTTGTGAGATACTGTGTGTATATATATATATATATATATACATACATACACACTGTATGTATATATATATATATATATATATATATATATATATATACACACAAACACACATACACACACAGGTATATATATATATATATATATATATATATAATATATTATAAATAACTATTCCTTCCTTTTGATATTTATTATATTAACCCTAAAATTAACCTGTATAAAACCTCAATCTATTTATTATATGGCCTTTATTATCCTATTCTTCTTCATGGTTTAGGTGAGCTTTGATAATCCCAGTCTAGCAGAGTCTTTTCTTGTATATCTGTCTGCTGATGGATCCCTCCCAGGTAACTCTCAGAGACCTACAGTTATTGCCCACTTGACCGATGTGATGGGACAGAACCACTCACTGGGTGAGTATAGTTCTACTGTACTGAGTACTATCCATATACTGAAATAAATCACCTACTTTGGTCAAGGGATATTTTAAACTGTGGAATACTCGTTACATAAAGATTGAATGACAGTGTAATTAAAAGTGATATTAAACCCAATTCTTTTTTCTTTCATGATTCAGATAGAGCATACAATTTTAAGCAACTTTCTAATTTACTCCTATTATAATTTTTTCTGTATTTGAAAAAGCAGAAATCTAAGCTTAGGAGCCAGCCCTTTTTTGGTTCAGCACCTTGGGTAGCGCTTGCTGATTGCTGGGTACATTTAGCCATCAATCAGCAAGAGCTACCCAGGTGCTGAACCAAAAATGGGCCGGATGCTAAGCTTACTTTCCTGGTTTTTAAATCAAGATACCAAGAGAATTAAGACAAATTCATAATACAAGTAAATTAGAAAAATATTTAAAAATTGTATGCTTTATCTGAATCATGAAAGAAAAAAATGTGTGTTGTATATCTCTTTAAACACCTTAAAAGGCATTTCTGCCAACTATAAACATGTTTAAAATAAATCAACATTTTTCAAAAGCCAAAATCTACCCACCAGTCACCTGATTAGTAGGAGCCAATCTGAGCTTGCTTCTGCAGAAGATGGAGTTTTCACGGTCATGATCTTTGTATAAAGTACATTCCCTTGCATTTGTTATCTGCTGAAGTCAGTTAGGCAGAGATAAGTTGCAGAGTTAGCCATAAAGGGACATTAAACCCAATTGTTTTCTTGTGATTCTCGTGATTCAGATAGAAAGTTGCTTAAAATTGCATGCTCTAATTTACTCCTATTATCAATTTTTCTTCGTTCTCTTGCTATCTTTATTTAAAAAAGAAGGCATCTAAGCTAAGGAGCCAGCCAATTTTTGGTTGAGGACACTGGACAGCACTTGTTTAATGGTGGGTGCATTTAGCCACCAATCAGCAAGCACAACCCAGGTTGTTCACCAAAAATGGGCTGGCTTCTAAACTTACATTCTTGCTTTTGAAACAAATATTGCAAGAGAATGAAGAAAAAATGATAATAGGAGTAAATTAGAAAGTTGCTTAAAATTGCATGCTCTTTCTGAATCTTTGAAGAAAAAATGTGGGTTCAGTATCCCTTTAAAGGGACATTAAACACTTTGAGATGGTAATATAAAATTATAAATTGTATATATAAAACAACTCTGCAATATACTTTCATTATTTATTTTGTCCTCTTTGCCTGTAATTCCATTCTAAAATTGTGAGCTTTTCAGTTCCTGTTAGAAATGGAAGTGCAGAACACTGTTAAATCCAGCACAACCATTGGCTGCACACTCTAATGACCTATGTATAACTGTCCCTAATTGGCCACAGCAGAGAAGTTAACACAAGTTACAACATGGCAGCTCCCAGTGTTTTATAGACGCTAAAACTTTACACTTATTTTGTCACTTTTTAAACAACTAATGAAACTTTAAAAAATACATCTACATGTTAGTCATGGACTAATCTTTTCTTTGAATGCATCATTCTATCTAGCATGTATTTAGTGTTTAATGTCCCTTTAAGAAGTCAGTATGGTGTATTTTCATTTTAGAAAATTAGAAACTCTACAATTTTCAGAGCTAAATATATATGCAAATATATTGCAAACTTGTTTTACTAACTATAACTAAATATGTTATGTAAAAACGTTGTGTTGTTTACTAGCTTTTAAAACCAGACAGCAATAACATTTACTGAACTTATTGAAAATGATTTGTTATAATTAAGGCTTTTGAAAATAATGTTTTTAAATTAAAAAGTCCAGATGAAATAGCCTTAAATTCTGAAGCTAAATCTGTCAGCTGAGGAATGGTGAGAAATTCACTTTGAACTGTCATGTCTGCTTCAGTTTAAATGCTAATGATGTTTTAATGTATTTACATCAATTTTAATTTCATTTTTTTTTTAATGCAAAATCATCTTCCTTCACACAGTCTTTGTAGAATATTATGGGCCAGATTACAAGTGGAGCGCAAAAAGAGTGCGATATTTGCGCTCCACTTGTAATACCAGCACACAAAATTGTGCACTGGTATTTTAAGTGGCCCGCAATGCAAAGGCGAGGTCCAATAGAAGCTTTGTTCTCATGCTGTGACATGGCATGAGAACTAGAGCAGTGAAGGAGGGCAGCAATTGTAAATATATATGTATATACCTGTACTTATATACATATATATTTACAGGGAACACACAGTTCCCATAGAACGCAATATAAAGGCACTTTTCAGTGCCATGTTTTTTATAACACCCCACACCCGCCAACTTTAACCCCTAAAAACTGCTTTTTGCAGGGTTAAAAAATAAAAAAAAAAGAATATACATTATTTTAAAAATTAACCAGAGCGTTAAAAGCTACTGCGAGCTCACGGTAGCAATAAACAACCACTGGTTATCGCTCGCCCCGCAAACAGGCGAATTTGCGGGCACATGATAAATTAGCGCTCCACTTGTAATAGTAAACTAAAATAACAAAAAATGACGTGCAGCATTTCAGCAAGTTGCCTCCTGATTAAAAGGTACATTGTAGCTAGTAATGGAGTTAAGGGTTAATAAACCAGCATAAGAAAACTAAGATGATTATTCGGAGGCACAGTGTACTCTCAGCACCAGATATGATTATGGCACAGCTTTACGTTGTTATGTCTGTCACTACGCATGTTTCCCCTTCTCACACCATAAGTATTCAGTGCAACAGAAGAAACACACCAGTGGGTAGCTGCAGGCTGAAAACTAAACTATAGGAGTAAATGCCAAAGATCCCTGATGAAGAATTATACAGCAAACACATTAGCTGGCATATGGCACAGACTTTTTTCTTTCCTACATGATTACAATGAAATGACAGATTATTTTTTGTTGTTGCATTTTAAAAGGGCATTTTGAAATAAGATTCTTTAAATTCCTTTTTTTTTAGAGCCATAGTTCTTATGCTTGTGGGAGTATAAAATGATCTACTTATGGAACTGTGGGAGGTTCCTTTATCAGCCAATGAGCTTCTATCATATGGACCAAATGTGCATTTTTGGATTGTTTAGGTTCAATTTTAAACAACTATAATGTAAACTATTTTCCAGTAAACAAATATATGCTTAAAGGGATATGAACCCCCCCCCCAAAAAAAATATATTTTGTGATTCAGACAGAGCAAATCATTTAATTGTTATCAAATTTACGTTGTTCTTATGGTATTCTTTGTTGAAGAGATACCTAGGTAGGTGTCTGGAGCACTACATGGCATGGAGTAGTACTGCCATCTAGTGCTCTTAAAGGGACAGCAAACACCAGAATTGTTGTTGTTTAAAAAGATAGATAATCCCTTTATTACCCATTCCCCAGTTTTGCATAACCAACACTGTTATAATAATATACTTTTTACCTCTGTGATTACCTTGTATCTATGCCTATGTCAAAAGAACTGAAATAAGGGGGCAGTTTACAGACATGCATTTTTAGCCAATCAGTGCTGACTCCTAGGAGCTTCACGTGCCTGAGCTCAATGTTATCGATATGAAACACATGAACTAATGCCCTCTAGTGGGGAAAAAAACTGTCAAAATGCTTTCAGATTAGAGGCGACCTTCAAGGTCTAAGAAATTAACATATGAGCCTTCCTAGGTTTAGCTTTCAAATAAGAATACCAAGAGAACAAAGCAAAATTGGTAATAAAAATAAATTGGAAAGTTGTTTAAAATTACATGCCCTATTTAAATCATGAAAGTTTTTTTTTTTTACTTGACTGTCTCTTTAAGACTGCTGCTCCTTAACTCATACGCCGCCTCTGAGGCTGCGGACATCAATCCGCCCAATCTCATATGATCAGGTTGATTGACACCGCCTGCTAGCAGCCGATTGGCCGTGAATCTGCAGAGGGCGGCCTTGCACAAGCAGTTCACTAGAATCGGTCTGGCGGACATGATCGCTAAAGCGGATCATGTCCGCCAGACACATGATAAATCAGCCCCCTAGACTTAGATATTTGCAGTGTGAATTTCTAGTTCTAAGAAATAGAGAATCTTCAATTTTTAAGAGCTAAAATACATGAAAAGTGGACAAAATAAATAATGAAACATATTGCAAAGTTAATGAACTATATATAACTGAACCTTTATATAAAAATCTCAGGGTATTTACTGTCCCTTTAATCGTGCATTTTAAAATGTCAAATTCTGTAGTATTTATAAAAACATTATAGGTTTTTGTTGATGAGATAATTTGATCAGATAGAAGTTATGGGAATATAAATGACTTTGTGTTTTTATTTTACAGGTAGCTATGAGCTGTCTTGTCAGAAGAATCCACTAGTATTGAGTGGATTGAGCAGTACAAATGCCCTAATAAACAGGGTGGTTTCACTGACCCTTAACTTCTCATCGCCGTGGGTAGGGGTGTCTGGCGTATTAATGAGATCCCCTGTTAATCTCAGTCATCCATGCTTTGGGTGTAACCAGTCCCAAAATGGAAAGACATCCAGGTATGGGAATATGAATCTATAATTGTTCTTTCATGATTCAGATAGAGCATGCAATTTTAAGCAACTTTCTAGTTTACCCTATTAACAATTTTTCTTTGTTCTCTTGCTATCTTTATTTAAAAAGTAGTTATATAAAGCTTAGGAGCCGGCCCATTTTAGCTTCAGCACCCTGGATAGCGCTTGCTTATTGGTGGCTTACATTTAGTCACCAATAAGCAAGCGTAACCCAGGTTCTGAAGCAAAAACGGGCCAGCTCCTAAGCTTTATATTCCTGATTTTTTAAATAAAGATAGCAAGAGAACAAAGAAAAATTGATAATAGGGTAAACTAGAAAGTTGCTTAAAATTGCACGCTCTATCTGAATCATTAAATACAAAAAATTGGGTTTAGTATCTTTTTAATTTATAGAAGAGTGACAAACGTTTTTGATAAATAATATTAATAGTATTAGGTTTTAATTTAAATGAAAAAAAGTGGTAATGATCTAGTATTATTATTTACAAAATATTTATTACAATTTCTTGAGTTATATAGCATCAGAATAGCTAACTAAGCAGGGGCTGATCGTTATTCCATCAGTGATAACAGCTGCAGATGAGCACTTTTCAGTGTCAACATGATCACAATCCGCCATTTTCCTTGGCTCTACTCTTTTTATTATTGGTTCATTGAAAAATTAAAGGGACATTAAATTCATATTTAGACATTAATGATTCAGACAGAACATACAATTTGAAACAACTTTCCAATTTACTTCCATTATTTAATTTGCTTCCTTTTCTTGTTATCATTTGCTGAAAGGTTTATTTAGGTAAGCTCAGGAGCAGCAAAGAACCTAGGTTCTAGCTGCTGATTGGTGGCTACATATATTGTATATACCGATCATTGGCTTACCCATGTGTTTAGTTAGAAACCAGCAGTGCATTGTTGCTCCTTCAACAAATGATACCAAGAGAATGAATAAACAAATTTGATAATAAAGTAAACTGGAAAGTTGTTTAAATTTGTATGTTCTACCTAAATAATGAAAGAAAAAAAATTGGGTTTCATGTCCCTTTAACATGTGCCAGTCCAGCTTAAAGGGACATTCAACCCATTTTTTTGTTTCATGATTCAGATAGAGAATACCATTTAAAACAACTTTCTAATTTACTTCTATTATCTAATTTGCTTCATTCTCTTGATATTCTTTCCTGAAAAGCATATCTAGATAGGCCCAGTAGCTGCTGATTGGTGGTTGCACATAGATGCCTCATGTGATTGGCTCACCCATGTGCATTGCTATTTCTTTAACAAAGGATATCTAAAGAATGACGCCAATTGGATAATAGAAGTAAATTGGAATGTTGTTTAAAATTGTATTCTCTGTCTGAATCATGAAAGACAATTGTAGGTTTAATGTCCCTTAAATTGATCACAATCTGAATTCTCCATGTTTAACATCACATTTATGGGGCCATTTTTCACTTACATTTTTACACACAAAAAAAAAAGTACACAACACTTTGTATTATTAAAGGGACATGAAACCCATAATTCAAATCGAGCATACAATTTTTAGCAACTTTCCACTTTATTTCTATTATCAAATATGCCTTTTCTCTGGGTATCCTTTGTTTAAAGAGCAGTAATACACTACTGGGAGCTAGCTGGACATTTCAGGTGAGCTAAATCCAGTACTGCATTGTTGCTCCTGAGCCTAACTAGGCATGCTTTTCAAAAAAAAGGATAACAAGAGAATAAAGCAAATTGGAAAGTTGTTTAAAATAGCTTACTCTATCTGAAAAAAAAAAATTGGGTTTCATTCCCCTTTAAAAAGTTTCCACTTTTGTCAAGAGTGTTTCAGATTTATTTTTGGTGTAAAAGACAGGGCTATTATCAGTGCTAATGAGGGGTTAGAATTAAGATGAGGAGGTAGGAATGTGCGTCAAATTATCATAAACCCAAAACAGCACAAACCCTATATAGAAAAAGGTGTTATATGGATGCAGATATGTTGCATGTGAAGGTGTGAGTTTAAGGTCACACTTTAAATGAAATATGTAGTCATTTCAAGAATGATCACTGTTATCTCCAAGTATTAAAGGGACAGTAAAGTCAAAATTAAACAGTTGTGATTCCGAGTGTAATTTTAAACAACTTTCCTATTTACTTTTACAATCAAATTTGCTCTGTTCTTTTGTTATCCTTTGTTGAAGCGTAGGTAGGCTGACAGTTTAAGATTGTTGTGCAGTCTATGGCAGCAGTATTTGCAACATTGTATAACACTGCAATAAACAATGTTGCAAGCACTGCTGCCAAATGCCTATAGACACATGCATGCTCTAAAATCACATACTCTATCCATTGAATTTACATTTCATTTTGACTTAACTGTCCCTTTAAGAATGTTAAATTAGGCAGTGGATTAATGCTTAAAGGGACATGAAACCCCAAAAAATTTATTTCATGATTCAGATAGAGAATATAATTTTAAACAATTTTCCAATTTACATCTATTATTTAATTTGCTTCCTTCACTTGTTATCCTTTGCTGAAAGGTTTATCTTGGCAAGCTCAGGAGTAGCAGAGAACCTAGGTTCTAGCTGTTGATTGGTGGTTGCATATATATATCGATTGTGATTGGCTCACCCAGGTGTTCAGTTAGAAACCATTAGTGCATTGCTGCATCTTCAACAAATGATGCCAAGATAATTAAACAAATTAGAGAATAGAAGTAAATTAGAAAGTTGTTTAAAATTGTATTCTCTATCTGAATCATGAAAGAAAAAAAATTGGGCTTCATGTCCCTTTAAAATTTAGATACCACTTAAAATCAGAAAAATAAAATAAGATATGGTTGAATTAATGTATATCCCAAACTATTCAACAGCTCCTGTACACCTCTTAATGTTGCCCATGGCTCAACTCATTGCTTCTCTGATATGGGTGGACTTAACCGGTGTGTGGTGACATGCGAGGAAGGACATATACTCAATGCAGTTGGCAAGCATGGACAGAGTATCTTGCAGGTAAGCTGATGCAACATTTCTCATATAAAATTTCACAAGGAGTTCAGTGCCTTGGAGGGTGGTGTTCAACTTCAGTTCTAAGAGACTACCAACATGGTAAATTTTACAGTTGATTTAGCTCTCCCTTTTCTCTCAAAAAAGCCCAGTCTTAAGTTGCATGTATATGTTAATTTAATGGTATTTGCTTCATATATTTTAATTAAAGGAGAAAATGTAATACTTCTTTAACACCACAGGGTTTATTCTAACCAAGCAACAGTCTTAAAAAACAGTAGAATTGCATAGTCATTAAATATAAATACATAAATATATACAGTATACATAAATATATAGTAGATTTCTGATAAATGTTAAAGTTAGGTCTATTTTCCCTCCCACTACATCATGTGATAGCCATAAGCCAATCACAAAATGCATATAAGTATATAGTATGTGAATCTTGCACATGCTCAGTAGGAGCTTATGCCTCAGAAAGTGTTTATATAAAAAGACTAGGATAATGGAAGTGAATTGGAAAGTTGCTTAAAATTGTGTGCTCTATCTGAATAATGAACATTTTATTTTGACTTGAGTGTCCCTTTAACATAGGAGAACCTTATGCAAAAAACTTGAAAAAAGTTTGGAAACTAACAAATAAGGGATCATAGAATTGTATATGTTATAAGTCATACAATAAAGGAACAAACATAAAACTGAAATTATTATAGCATGGAGAAAAATTACACAAAAATCTTTTGGATTTTTTTTAGAACTTTTATAGTAATATAGGAGTCTTTTCTCCACATCCACAATCCTGCATAGCGAGATAAACATCTCTCAGGCTAGAATTTGCTTTTCTTAAAGGGATACTAAACCCACATTTTTTCTTTCATGATTTGGATAGAGAATGCAATTTTAAGCAACTTTCTAATTTACTCCTATTATTAATTTTTCATAGTTCTTTCGGGATCTTTATTTGAAAAAGCAAGAATGACAGCTTTTGGAGCCGACCCATTTTTGGTTCAGCACGATGTATAGCGTTTGCTGATTGGTGCCTAAAATGGGCTGGCTCCTTAGCTTTCATTCCTCCTTTTCAAATAAAGATACCAAGAGAACAAAGAAAAATTGATAATAGGAGTAAATTAGAAAGTTGCTTAAAATTGCATGCACTGTCTGAATCATGAACACAACATTTGGGTTTAGTATACCTTTAAATTCTATGAGAGACGTTGCTTTTCTGAAGATACCTCTTAGATCAACTGACATGAGAAGAGCACTTTAGGTCATTGGGCCCTAAGCGAGTACTAGGAAAATGCTAAAAGCTATGATATACTATACATATGGTTAAAATTGTATTACAATTGTGCAGTCAATATATATTGCTTGTCTATTCAACAGGGAGTAATGCTAAGCTGCTCTGCTGGTCAGTGGGACTTATCTGTAACCTGTAAACCTCGGGAGTGTGGTACTCCTGATCCATCATTAGTGTTCCATTCTACCTTTGCTTGTCTAGATGGGACAACTTTTGGAAAACAGTGCTTCTTTCATTGCCTTCCACCAGCCAAATTTCAAGGTAATGCACAAAGCATAACTGGTATATTGTTGTTGGTGGGACTAGGAGGCAAATATAACTTTAAAGGGACATTGAACATTAATGAATACTTAATTGAACTGTGTATTAAAAGAAAACATTAGCCTGAGAATAATATGCATAGGTCATTTTTAAAATTATGTTAAAAGTCTCTTTAATATTGATAATATCTGCCCACCTATTTTGTTTAAATGCAAGTTGTTGTTTTTTTCGTTTTTTTTACTTAATATCAAATCATAATGTGTGCTATTAATAAAATGATATACATAGTAACATAGTAGAAGAGGTTGAAAAAAAAGACAGAAGTCCATCGAGTTCAACCTATACAAATCTTAATATACCGTATTGTTCTGAGTATAGGCCGCACTTTTTCCCCCTAATCTAAGTCTTTAAATCAGGGGTGGGGCTTGTACTCAGGATGTTACTCTCAAAAGGTCCGGGTCGGGGTTTGGTGGAAGTGCTGATGTTGCAGGGAAGGGTCCGGGCACACACTGGGCTTCCTGGACATTTTGTGTGGCTAAGAGTGAGCACAGTGTTTTCTAACTTGTGCCCCCAAAGTACAGGTAATTTTAAATATGCCGCCAGACACTGTAGCTGATCACGTGTTCCCGGAATGAGACTTGCCCTGGTCAGACGCAGGGAGGACCGTACTGGTTAATTGCCAGGATCGGAGAACTACGGTAAGAGAAGTGTGATCCGAGGGGGGGGACTTGAAAGCTGTGCTATTGATCGCCAGCCCCGAGGACTAGGGTGAGTCACTCATTTTGCCATACACACTGGCAGAATATTTGGGATACAACTTTTGTGTGAAATGCTGATCTTGCACAGCAACTTGGAAAAATTATCGGTATATCCCCCAGCAACACGGCAGATTGATGTGCTCAGAATGGTAGTGGGAGGGGCTTAAGATGAGAGCCAGAGCTGCTATGAAAAGAGGGTGAGTCAGGATCGATTAGGAGGGGGTTGTGTGAGGAAGAAGAGGGCTAAGAGGGTGAGAAGGGCTGAGGGGAGGCTTATGTAAGGTAGGGGTAGTCAATAGTGTGAGTAGTGGGCACTGTGTGAGGGCAGGAGGCTGAGTGGGTTAAGAGGAGGCAGCCTGTGAGGGTTATGAGGGGGCTGTATGTGTGTGAGGAAGGGGGGTAGGGAGACTCAGGGTATCTGTCAGGGAGGCAGGCTAAGGGATTAAGGCTGGTTCTGTGTTTGAGGGAGATGGGGGCTGAGAGGGGCTGTGTGTGAGAATAAGAGTAGAGCTGTCTGAAGGAGAAGGAGGCTTAGAGTATAAGGAGAGATTGTTTGGGAGGGAGGGGCTGTGTTAGGGAGAGGTAGGCTAAGTGATTAAGGAGGGGTCTTTGTCTATTTTTTTAAGTTAAATTTTATTTCTTTAAAATGGCACCAAACTTTAAGGGTGCGGCTTATAATCAGGAGCGGCCTATACTCGGAACAATACGTTACTTACAATAAAAGCTCCAGTTGAGCTTAAATTAATCCCATTAAAAAAGGTGACCCATTTAACACAAGCAATCGTATCCCTGAATTCTGTTTCTAGCCATAAATGTATCTAAACCATTTTTAAATGTATCTAAGGTATTAGTATTTACTACCTCCTCAGGTAATGAGTTCCATAATTTGATTGCTCTAACAGTGAAAAAACGTTTACGTTGCTGGAGATTTAATCTTCGTTCCTCCAGCCTTAAATTGTGACTTCTTGTCACAAAACATTTCTTGGAATAAACAGAGTTTCTGCCATCTCTGTATATGGGCCTTGAATATAATTTACATAAAGTAATCATGTGCCTTTTTTCTAGAGAAAACAGAAGTTTGGCTAACCTCTCCTCATAGCTTAAATTATCCGTTTCCCTTATTAGCTTTGTGACCCTTCTCTGAACTCTAAGGGGCCAATTTATCAAGCTTCGTATGGAGCTTGATGCCCCTGTTTCCATGCGAGCCTTCAGGCTCACCGGAAACCGCTGCTCCATAACTTGTCCGTCTGCTCTGAGGCTGCGCACAGAAATCAACCCTATCGAATACGATTGGGTTGATTCAGAGGTGTAACTAGAAACCACAGGGCCCAGGTGCAAGAATCTAAGAAGGCCACCCCCTCCCCGAAAAAAAAAAAAAGGTGAATTTGATACGTCTTTTTTTTTTTTTTTTTTTTTACATTTAACACAGAAAAAAACAAAATGTGAATCAGATTACATGTCTGCAACAGAAGGTACCCTGTGCCCATAGTCTGTGAGCTGGTCTGACCCCCTATTACTGTATATAGTGATACTGTTTAACCCACCAGTACTGTATATAGTGAGTCAGTGACACAGTCAGTAATCTGCCGGTGAGATGGCTGGCCTGACCCTACCCAGCCTAGTACTTTACAAAGTAACCACAGTAGACTGTGACATGGTCCAGCCCCCCTGTACTGTATATAGTGGTACTGTATAGTGGCACTGTTTACCCCCCGCCATCCCATGCTGTAGTAACAAGGTCTGTAATTTGCTGGTTCCACAAATATACACACACACATACATGCATAAATACACACACACAGTCACATACATACATACACACAAACACCAATGGGTAAAACAGAAAGACTAACCCCTGATAAAACCAGACCCCATTATAAATTGTTTCAGAGTTCCACTTGAATAAATGTTATCATAGAGGCCATAATAGTGTCGGTTTTAGAGACAGAGAACAGTGCCTCTTCACAGAAATTGATAAGGTCAATAAAGGGACATGGGTATAAGGTAGATATGTGTTTAAAACATGTTATGAAATTAGATGAAGGTAAATATGACAACCATGTCATATTTGGTATCAAATTGATTATCACGATGCAACTAAGAGATAGCCTTTCTGCTTATATGAAAATGGATGCATCTAGTAGAAATTATAATGTGTTCTATAATTTCAGGCAAAGACTTAGAGTCTATTGACGGTCGTAAAAGGATAAGGGGCTTCTCAGCCCCTGCAAAGAGGTTTGGGCAAGCAACCTGATCTCCTGAAAATTGTATAAAGTTTTTGTGTTTTAACATGTAAAGTTGTCATTCTTACAAGGGAAGCTGTTCTACAGAGTAAGGACCCATTGCTTCATGCAGTATATGGTTTCTATTTTCTTATTTGTATTTTAACCTGTTTTCTTGTGTGTAATTTTATTTGTAACAACTTTTTATTAATAATGCATTGTGCTTAATATTTTTGGCATAATAAATAATTCATTTATTATGCTTTGGCCTTTGTCTAATAATTGAACCATGTTATTGAAAGAGACTGGACTATTAGAACTGTATATTTTAGGTTATTTTCTGCTAAATTGTATTCTGAGAGTTAATGTGTATGTCTGGGTTTTTCCTTAGGATTTCCCTTTAATAATCATAAGTGGTGGCAGCTTAGATATTATAGTATGTTTAGTGTGGGTGGCATTAAAGTGGAGTTTTGGGCATTTCTTTTACGTCTAGTACAGACTAAAGTATTGTTAACCCATGCATCCACTGAACTAAGTCATAAGCTTGCCTGACGTGGCAAGATTGTGACATATTAGTGACAGTAGAAGGGGTCTGATAACCCTTTCTGTGCCAAACAAGTGACTGGCGTAGGGTGCTCGTGGATTTGCTAGTGTGAAAATCCCGGTACTAAAAAGAAATTGTGACTCTCACAATTTCCAAAGGCTAAAACTCAGTGCATATAGTCACACATTGCAAACCGTCCCCTTCCCTATTCTCTGTTTTTCTTTTCTATTTTATTTTTACTATGGAGACATATCAGCAGCAGACCAAGGAAATGTTGGCACTGTTATGCCAGGAGCGTGATATCCCATCTCGTGGAAAGAACAAAGATGGACTAATACAAGTTCTTTTTGAATATGATAACAGCCAAGCCACCCCAGCTGAAGCATCAGGAGAGGTGTCTGCAGCTGTGGGCAGTGATTCATCAGGATCTGGGGATCCATTGGACTGTTATTTGCAAACTGTTCTGAAACATATGGGCTCAGCGGATGCAAGTGTGTGCATGGAGCTGATTGCAAAATTTTATGAGAGAGAGTCTCTTGCAGCTGAAAGACAGGCTGCTGAACAACAGGCTGAGACAGAGTATCAGCTACAGCTTGTATGGTTGGAGACAAGGATGGTCTCACCTGTTAGTGAACCTATAGACCCACCTGTTCCCAGAGTGCGTGCAGATAATTTTCCCACTCTGGAGAAAGATGGCGATGTGCATGTATTCCTGCATAGCTTTGAGAAAGTTTGCAGACAGTTCCATCTGCCAAGGGAGCAGTGGGCCAAGTACCGTACCCCTGGCCTGAAAGGTCCTGCCCTGGATGCTTTTGCTGAACTACCCCCAGAGTTTGATCAGGACTATGATGCCATCAAAGCTGCACTGCAGAGGAGGTATAATCTTACTCTTGAGGTGTACAGGAAGAAATTATGTTCTCTGCAGAAAGGTACGTCAGAGAGCTATACTGCAGCTGTTGGAAACCTGATGACAGCCTTTAAACAGTGGAGCAGAGGGCTAAAGATTGCCACTGTAGAAGAGCTGGAAGATCTGATGGTGAAGGAGCAATTTATGCAGCTGTGCCCAGCAGAAGTCCAAGAATGGGTTTTGGATCGTAAACCCATAACAGCATTGGAAGCGGGTGAGCTGGCCAATTTTTACACAGCCAACAGGTCACCAGGGAATGGGAGAAAATCCTTTGTTAAGGGGGGATCCACATGGAAAGAAAACAAAACCTGCTGTGCCTTTGTTTAATGTGTCTGTTCCCTCTGGGAAAGGAGGGGCGAGTGCTGCACCTGGGCAGGGGGATACCCGCAGGTGTTTTGCTTGCAACAAAGTGGGCCACATCAGCTCCACTTGCCCAGAGAAGATTAACTTGGTGCAATCAGCTGGAGGGGCTAATCCCTCAGAAGTACCAGCATCTGTTTTGTTCATTACACGTCCAGAGGAAAGCAACCAGGAGAACTTGCAACCTGTGCTTGTCGGAACTAAGGTAACACTTGGGCTTCAGGACACAGGTGCAGCAGTGACTCTTGTGCGTCCAGGGCTGGTGAGCTCTAAGGACATTATTCCTGGCAGGACTGTAGCAGTTAAAGGGATTGGGGGAATGCAACTTGCAGTACCTATGTCATGTGTATATCTTGATTGGGGAGCGGGGAGAGGTTTAAGAAATGTTGGGGTATCTGAAAATATTCCTAATGATGTTTTACTGGGTACTGATCTGGGTGGATTATTATTTATTTATGAAATATTTTACCAGGAAGGATACATTGAGATTTCTCTCGTTTTCAAGTATGTTTTCAAGTATTATCTCTTTATGTGCCTGAAAATGCTACATGTGACCTAGTGACATTAGTTGTAGACCCTTATGTGAAAAGGGCTGTGTGTAAAAATGCTCAGAGACATTCTGACCAGGAGGGAGGACAGAGTGCATGTGTGCAAAGTGCTGTGCCTGATTACAGTGTGAGACTGACTGGGGAGAAAAGCAGATAGACTGTGTGACCCACACAGTCTATCTGCTTTTCTCCCCAGTCAGTCTGTGCCTGAACTGAGTTTAACTGTACAGGGAGAAACTGTTTGTGAGAGGAGGCAGATGATGTCTGTGATTGAATCAGTGGATTCTATAGAAGGATGTAAGGATATGGGGGAAGAGAATGACTTGGTGACTGGGCCGCTGGATGATGTGTGCCAGTCTGTGCCAGAACCAAATTGAGTCCCCTGTGGAAAGACAGGATATATGGGATAAATGGCAGAAGGAAGATATGTGCTTGTCTGCACCAGTGTCAGAAGGTTCCCAAATTCTGTGTGAGGATGTGAAGTGGCTGACTGACTGTGAGAGAGAGCAGGGGAGGAATGTAGCCCACTCTATGACAGATGCAGCAGTGCCCCAGAATACAGAGTGTGTGGGAGAGGAGGGTACATGATACTCTCTGAGGGACCCCCAGAGTGAGTGTAAAAGATTGTGGGTGACAGAGACCCCAGTAACCTCAGCTGTGACCTATAAACAGACTGCACAGACTAGGGGACAGAGACTGACACAGACTGCAGACACAGGGGGGAGGAGTACAGAGAAGTGTTTTTACACAGCCCCACAGTGCCATTCAGCAGATAAACTGATAGGTGTACAGCATATGAGTCCCCAGCAGGCTCAGCAGCTAAGACCCACAGTGGAGAAGAGGGGGGCAGTTAGGAAACCCCCAACCAACCATAACAAAGTGCAGGAGTACAGGAATTCTACTCCAGTGGGAGGGCAAGAGCCCTGGGTAGTTAAGCAGCAACTGACAGCACACAATATGTTCAGAGAGCACACAATATGTAGGAAGACCCTAGGCTTCACAGACACCTCTGTAACAGGGGATGATGTACCATTCAGGGACAAGATGCAAGCCTTATTGGGGGAGGTACCTGCAAAACCCAGAGATGACAATGCCATATTCCTACAAAAACAGTTGCAGGATTTTACTGCCAGAGAGGGAGTGTATGAGATGGGGCAAAATGTTCTTGTACTAACACCCATGAGGCAGAAAAAACTACAGGCTGCATGGGAGGGTCCCTGCAATATATTAAATCAGCTGGGTAGAGCAAATAATGTGTAATTTTTAAATGGATGGCATCATGATGGAAAAACTGCTAGGTGCAATTTGTCTGGCAATGGCGTTATCACCCCAAGGGGAAGCTCCCTTTGATACGCAGCTGGAGTGGCTTGTGGCCACCTCCCTTTTGCATCTCTTTTTGGGGAAGGTATCACGAATACCTCATGATTTAGCTGCCAAGGGGTTAATCCTCTTTAGCCTGTGAGCAAAAAAAAACTTTTGTTTTTTTAAGAAGAACTGTGTCCTGTGTTTATGTTTGTTTTTTTTGTGATAAAACCAGACCCCATTATAAATTGTTTCAGAGTTCCACTTGAATACATTTTATCATATAGGCATTGGTGCATCAGGCCGTAAAAGTGTCGGTTTTAGAGACAGAGAACAGTGCCTCTTCACAGAAACTGATAAGGTCAATAAAGAGACATGGGTATAAGGTAGATATGTGTTTAAAACATGTTATGACATTAGATGAAGGTAAATATGACAACCATGTCATATTTGGTATCAAATTGATTATCACGATGCAACTAAGAGATTGCCTTTCTGCTTATATGAAAATGGATGCATCTAGTAGAAATTATAATGTGTTCTATAATTTTAGGCAAAGACTTAGAGTCTATTGACGGTCGTAAAAGGATAAGGGGCTTCTCAACCCCTGCAAAGAGGGTTGGACAAGCAACCTGATCTCATGAAAATTGTTTAAAGTTTTTGTGTTTTAACATGTAAAGTTGTCATTCTTACAAGGGAAGCTGTTCTACAGAGTAAGGACCCATTGCTTCATGCCATCTCCCTGGCAAACAGATTCCAAAGACTAGTACAGTATATGGTTTTTATTTTCTTATTTTTATTTTAACCTGTTTGCTTGTGTGTAATTTTATTTGTAACAACTTTTTATTAATAATGCATTGTGCATAATATTTTTGGCATAATAAATAATTCCTTTAGTAAAGGGACACTGAACCCAATTTTTTTTCTTTCATGATTCAGATAGAGCATGCAATTTTAAGCAACTTTATAATTTACTCCTATTATTAATTTTTCTTTGTTCACTTGCTATCTTTATTTGAAAAAGAAGGCATCTAAGCTTTTTTTTTTTGGTTCAGTACTCTGGACAGCACTTTTTTATTGGTGGATGAACCCAATAAAACAAGGACAACCCAGGTTGTTCACCAAATATGGGCCGGCATCTAAACTTACATTCTTTTGTAGATTCTC
Source organism: Bombina bombina (assembly GCF_027579735.1). NCBI lineage: Eukaryota > Metazoa > Chordata > Amphibia > Anura > Bombinatoridae > Bombina > Bombina bombina. The sequence goes on along the minus strand of NC_069508.1, from coordinate 109,685,079 downwards.
TTGTAAATCAATTTCATCCTGCACTGACCTAATAACCTTACACAACTGCAAAAATAGAGATGTTGCTATTTAATCTTTGCTTTAAGTCAAGTTACACGAATATACTCATCAATATAAATCCTTATAATCCCTTGAAGTATCTTCCCCACTATTGATGTCAGACTAACTGGTCTATAGCTTCCTGCATCAGTCTTGCTTCTCTTTTTAAAAAGTTGCACCATATAAGATTTACTCCAGCCCTGGGGTACTATGCCTGATGATGAGGATCATGTTAACTTTGTTAAACCAACATGTTTAAAGTATCTAAACACTTTGTTCCAAACATAATTAAACAATCTGATTGATTCTTGATGACAACAAGCATCCATTTTTAAAATTATTTGCTGCAGATATGTTCATCAAGCAACTCTTTTGTGGACCAAAAAATAAATAAATATAGTTTTCAGTGAAATTTCAAATGTATTGTAATGGCTTTGAATTTGAAAAACACACAAAGACATACAATGTACCATGAATTCTAATAAATTGTCTGTACTTGTTTTACACATCTTATATCAGTAAACAGTGCATGTATAAGATAATTTCATGCTTACAATGCGTTGACAGCAAAGTGTTTTCTGTATAAGCCTCCAATACTCTTGTGCAACTCAAAGATGAATAGAAAATGTACTGTCTGGGGATGTGAGCGAGATTGTAGAGAGTTTGCAATAAAGTTGAAGTGAAAATACTTTAGAAAATATCAAATACATTTCATATGGGAATAATGAAATCCTCAAGAACTGTAATTTTTAGGCAGTTGCTTATAAAGTTTAGAATTTCCTTCTTTCACTCTTGGAAAATAATGACAGCTTTTAAAAAGGGACTTAAAACACAATTTTTTTCTTTCATTATTCATATAGAGAATACAATTTTAAACAACTTTCCAATTTGCTTCATTCTCTTGGTATTCATTGTTGAAGAAACAGCAATGCACTACTGGAAATGCTTTGGGTGAGCCAATAACATGAGGCATAAATGTGCAGGCATCAATCAGCAGCTCCTGAGTCTACCTAGGTATCCCTTTCAACAAAGGATATCTAGACAACAAAACAAATTAGATAATGGACGTAAATTTAAAAATAGTTTAAAATCCCTTGCACTGTTTGAATCATGATACAATTGGGTTTCATGTCCCTTTAATTCCTTGATGATTGCTCTTGAATAGTGTCTCTTTACTAGTCAATAATTCAGATATGAGTTATTAATTTGGAACTTCATTTATTTATCTGCTAATGCAAAATGGGGCATTCAAAAGTCACCTGATTCCTTGAAATAAGATATGAAAAATTGATAATGATCAGTAAAGGATAACAAAAAGCTTTACACTTGTAAGCATAGTCCCTATTGCATTGTATTGATTGTTTTGATTTTGGATTCTCAAATTATAAAACCATATTTTGGGGGAATTCAATTTGTAGCTTAACTGAACATAAAAATGCAATAAGTAAATCCTCTTTTATGTTGGAGCATTTTACTGTTGCACTGTTGCTTGGATATAACTGAGTTTAACACCTGGTTATATGCATATCACTGCACTGTTGCTTGCATTTGACTATGTGTTTAACCATTACAAAGGGTTTAAACAAAAAGGCCTAGGTTACAAGTGTAGCTCAAAAATATTAGCGTTACAGAGCACTAACACCACTCAAGTTAAATCCATAGCCTTCTTATTCTTGCTCTCATTTTGCAAGTTAAAAGTAAAATGGTAGCGCTCGAGCAAAAGCCTAAGGCACACTAACAACTGGAGGTCGGATAGACATCTACTGGACGTGCTACAAAACTCAGGTCCTGGCTTTCACTAGAGTGCTAAGTTGAAAGTGCTTTTAAAAAATAGAATAGGTTTATTCTTCACTCAGTATAAAATAATATTAAATATCTATTTATCTCTATATTTAATAATAAAAGGGAGTTAAAGGGACAGTCTACACCAGAATTTTTATTGTTTTAAAAGATAGATAATCCCTTTATTACCCATTCCCTAGTTTTGCATAACCAACACAGTTATATAAATACACTTTTTACCTCTGTGATTATCTTGTATCTAAGCCTCTGCAAACTGCCCCCTTATTTCAGTTCTTTTGACAAACTTGCATTTTAGCCAATCAGTGCTGGCTCCCAGGAACTTTACGTGCGTGAGCACAGTGTTATCTATATGACACACATAAACTAACACCCTCTAGTGGTGAAAAACTGTCAAAATGCCCTGAGAAAAGAGGTGGCCTTCAAGGGCTTAGAAATTAGCATATGAACTTCATAGGTTTAGCTTTTAACTAAGAATACCAAGAGAACAAAGCAAAATTGGTGATAAAAGTAAATTAGAAAATGGTTTAAAATTACATGTTCTATCTGAACCATAAAAGTTTATTTTGAACTAGACTGTCCCTTTAACAGTGTTTTAAAAGAATATGTATGTGTATGTGTGGGTACATATGCATGAATACAGCTTATTAGTAGGGATGGGCGAATGTGTTTATATTCAAATTCAAATGTTAGAACGAATGTTATTGTAGAAATTCGATTTACATAATAGAATGTTAAGAACAAATATTCTTAAAATTTTTATTTTCAAATGTTATTTACAGTTTTCGAATGTCACATTCAAATTTGAATATTACATTTATAAAACACAATTGTAGACTAGAAATACTATTTCGAATTCGAATGTCACATTTGAATCGAATGTCACATTCAAATCGACTGTCATATTCGAATCTAATGTCACATTCGAATTCGAATATTACATTTAAAAAATACAGTATTAGACTAGAAATACTATTTTGAATTCGAATGTGATATTCGAATTCGAATGTGACATTCAAATTCGAATATTACATTTAAAACACAGTATTAGACTAGAAATAGTATTTCAAATTCAAATGTGACATTCAAATTTGAATGTAGCATTCAAATTCGATTACAATTATTAAACTATAATTTTGAAATTGAATGAATACATAGCTAAACATTCTATTATTCGAACGAATATTTTCGAATTTTATTGAAAAATTCGAAAACGAAAATTCGAAAATAGAATGTTAGAATGTTATATAAACATTCGAAATTCGATTCGACGAACGAACGTATCAAAATTCGTTTTATATTTAGAATTTTTAGAAACATTCGCCCATCCCTACTTATTAGCCGAAACGCGTAAGCTACCATGTGGGGATGGATGTCCCATTACTTTGTACCTAGTGGAGCACCTCCAGATACTATTTATACATGCTTTAAATAAAGTTTGTTTTTACTTTTTCACCTCTGCAGCATTTTTTCTATTTTTACATATGCATGTGCACACATACAAATCCACTCTCATATATTCCATATCCTTTTAAAACACTTTCGCCTAGATTTAGAGTTTTGCGTTAGAAGGGGTGCGTTAGCTACGCGTGCTTTTTTTCCCCCGCACCTTTTAAACATCGCTGGTATTTAGAGTTCTCAGAAGGGCTGCGTTAGGCTCCAAAAAGGGAGCGTAGAGCATAATTTACCGCCACTTCAACTCTCAATACCAGCGGTGCTTACGAACGCGGCCAGCTTAAAAAACGTGCTTGTGCACGATTCCCCCATAGGAAACAATGGGGCTGTTTGAGCTGAAAAAAAACCTAACACCTGCAAAAAAGCAGCGTTCAGCTCCTAACGCAGCCCCATTGTTTCCTATGGGGAAACACTTCCTAAGTCTGCACCTAACACCCTAACATGTACTCCAAGTCTAAACACCCCTAACCTTACACTTATTAACCCCTAATCTTTCGCCCCCGCTATCGCTGACCCCTGCATATTATTATTAACCCCTAATCTGCCGCTCCGTACACCGCCGCAACCTACATTATAGCTATGTACCCCTAATCTGCTGCCCCTAACATCGCCGACCCCTATATTATATTTATTAACCCCTAATCTGCCCCCCCCCATGTCGCCGCTACCTACCTACACTTATTAACCCCTAATCTGCCGACCGGACCACGCCGCTACTCTAATAAATGTATTAACCCCTAAACCGCCTCACTCCCGCCTCAAAAACCCTATAATAAATATTATTAACCCCTAATCTGCACTCCCTAACCTCGCCGACACCTAACTTCAAGTATTAACCCCTAATCTGCCGACCAGACCTCACCGCTACTCTAATAAATGTATTAACCCCTAAAGCTAAGTCTAACCCTAACACCCCCCTAAGTTAAATATAATTTAAATCTAACTAAATAAAATAAATCTTATTAAATAAATTAATCCTATTTAAAACAAAATACTTACCTGTAAAATAAACCCTAATATAGCTACAATATAAATAATAATTATATTGTAGCTATTTTAGGATTTATATTTATTTTACAGGCAACTTTGTATTTATTTTAACTAGGTACAATAGCTATTAAATAGTTAATAACTATTTAATAGCTACCTAGTTAAAATAATTACAAAATTACCTGTAAAATAAATCCTAACCTAAGTTACAATTAAACCTAACACTACACTATCAATAAATAAATTAAATAAACTACCTACAATTATCTACAATTAAATCAACTAAACTAAATTACAAAAAAAACAAACACTAAATTACAAAAAATAAAAAAAGATTACATGAATTTTAAACTAATTACACCTACTCTAAGCCCCATAAAAAAATAACGAAGCCCCCCAAAATAAAAAAATGCCCTACCCTATTCTAAAATAAAAAATTTACAGCTCTTTTACCTTACCAGCCCTTAAAAGGGCCTTTTGCGGGGCATGCCCCAAAGAAAACAGCTCTTTTGCATTTAAATAAACATACAATACCCCCCCAAACATTACAACCCACCACCCACATACCCCTAATCTAACCCAAACCCCCCTTTAAAAACCTAACACTAAGCCCCTGAAGATCTTCCTACCTTATCTTCACCACGCCGGGTATCACCGATCCGTCAAGAAGAGGGTCTGAAGTCTTCATCCTAACCGGCATGAAGAGGTCCAGAAGAGGGTCCGAAGTCTTCATCCTATCCGGCAAGAAGAGGGCATCCGGACCGGTAGACATCTTCATCCAGGCGGCATCTTCTATCTTCTTCCATCCGGCGCGGAGCGGGACCATCTTGAAGCAGCCGACGCGGATCCATCCTCTTCTTCCGGCGACTCCCGACGAATGAAGGTTCCTTTAAGGGACGTCATCCAAGATGGTGTCCTTCGATTTCCGATTGGCTGATAGGATTCTATCAGCCAATCGGAATTAAGGTAGGAAAAATCTGATTGGCTGATTGAATCAGCCAATCAGATTTAAGTTCAATCGGATTGGCTGATCCAATCAGCCAATCAGATTGAGCTTGCATTCTATTGGCTGTTCCGATCAGCCAATAGAATGCGAGCTCAATCTGATTGGCTGATTGGATCAGCCAATCCGATTGAATTTGAATCTGATTGGCTGATTCAATCAGCCAATTAGATTTTTCCTACCTTAATTCCGATTGGCTGATAGAATCCTATCAGCCAATCGGAATTCGAGGGACGCCATCTTGGATGATGTCCCTTAAAGGAACCTTCATTCGTCGGGAGTCGCCGGAAGAAAGAGGATGGATCCGCGTCGGCTGCTTCAAGATGGTCCCGCTCCACGCCGGATGGAAGAAGATAGAAGATGCCGTCTGGATGAAGATGTCTTCTGGTCCGGATGCCCTCTTCTTGCCGGATAGGATGAAGACTTCGGACCCTCTTCTGGACCTCTTCATGCCGGATAGGATGAAGACTTCGGACCCTCTTCTGGACGGATCAGTGATACCCGGTGTGCTGAAGATAAGGTAGGAAGATCTTCAGGGGCTTAGTGTTAGGTTTTTTTAAGGGGGGTTTGGGTTAGATTAGGGGTATGTGGGTGGTGGGTTGTAATGTTGGGGGGGGGTATTGTATGTTTATTTAAATGCAAAAAAGCTGTTTTCTTTGAGGCATGCCCCGCAAAAAGGCCCTTTTAAGGGCTGGTAAGGTAAAAGAGCTGTAAAATTTTTATTTTAGAATAGGGTAGGGCATTTTTTTATTTTGGGGGGCTTTGTTATTTTTTTAGGGGGCTTAGAGTAGGTGTAATTAGTTTAAAATTCATGTAATCTTGTTTTTTTTTTTGTAATTTAGTGTTTGTTTGTTTTTTGTAATTTAGTTTAGTTGATTTAATTGTAGATAATTGTAGGTAGTTTATTTAATTTATTTATTGATAGTGTAGTGTTAGGATTTATTTTACAGGTAATTTTGTAATTATTTTAACTAGGTAGCTATTAAATAGTTATTAACTATTTAATAGCTATTGTACCTAGTTAAAATAAATACAAAGTTGCCTGTAAAATAAATATAAATCCTAAAATAGCTACAATATAATTATTATTTATATTGTAGCTATATTAGGGTTTATTTTACAGGTAAGTATTTAGTTTTAAATAGGATTAATTTATTTAATAAGATTTATTTTATTTCGTTAGATTTAAATTATATTTAACTTTGGGGGGTGTTAGGGTTAGGGTTAGACTTAGCTTTAGGGGTTAATACATTTATTATAGTAGCGGCGAGATCCGGTCGGCAGATTAGGGGTTAATACTTGAAGTTAGGTGGCAGCGATGTTAGGGAGGGCAGATTAGGGGTTAATAAAATTTATTATAGGGTTTTTGAGGCGGGAGTGAGGCGGTTTAGGGGTTAATACATTTATTATAGTAGCGGCGAGGTCCGGTCGGCAGATTAGGGGTTAAAAAGTATAGGTAGGTAGCGGCGACGTTGGGGGGGGGGCAGATTAGGGGGTAATAAATATTATGTAGGGGTCGGCGATGTTAGGGGCAGCAGATTAGGGGTACATAGGGATAATGTAGGTTGCGGCGGTGTGCGGTCGGCAGATTAGGATTTAAAAAAATTTAATAGAGTGGCGGCGATGTGGGGGGACCTCGGTTTAGGGGTACATAGGTAGTTTATGGGTGTTAGTGTACTTTAGAGCACAGTAGTTAAGAGCTTTATGAACCAGCGTTAGCCCAGAAAGCTCTTAACTCCTGGCTTTTTTCTGCGGCTGGAGTTTGGTCATTAGATTTCTAACGCTCACTTCAGCCAAGACTCTAAATACCAGCGTTAGAAAGATCCCATTGAAAAGATAGGATACGCAATTGACGTAAGGGGATCTGCGGTATGGAAAAGTCGCGGCTGGAAAGTGAGCGTTAGACCCTTTCCTGACTGACTCTAAATACCAGCGGGCGGTAAAAACCAGCGTTAGCCGTCCAAACCAGCGTTAGGGGGTCCTAACGCAGAACTCTAAATCTAGGCGTTTGTAAACTTTTATTTAAATGAAAAAATATATTATATATTCATAAATATGAGTGAAATATTTTATTTTAATATTTTTACACATTTTTTTTTTTTTACTTTTATTGTAGCCCTACTTCAGGTCTCTAGTTCATGTTTAGTAATCATTGAAAGTATAAAGCACACTAAAAAATTGTTGGCTGCTTTAGCATTCTCTGGTCATTATTTTTTTACCATAGTCTTGTAATATCAGATTGTGGGCTATTCTTAGTGCGGGCCCGCAATATTTATAGTGCTTACTGGACTATCAATATTGCTCCACTTATAATCTAGGAAGTTATTTAAAATTGTTTGCTCTGAATCATAAAAGAATGCCTTTAAAGTCAGTTCCAAAGCAGCAATGCGTTACTGGGAG
>NC_069508.1:109557392-109672392 GCF_027579735.1 Bombina bombina | reverse complement strand
CTGCCTTTTTTTTTCTAACACCCAAGATCTCCAAACTTTGAGCCCTTATAACATTTTTGTGCAAATATGTTTAAAGAATTTTTTATCAGACAGTGTTAACATGGGTGTAACTGTACTCTGTAATGTATTTTGTAAGTGTTTTGTGCAACGTTTTTGTTTTGGAAAACAGCTAACCACAACTCTGAGATCACGGTAAGGATTGAAGGGAAAAGGGCAATTGTGATTTCGCTCCACGTGTAATATCAGCGCAATAAAATGGCTCGCAAAAAAGACGATTGCACCTCACTTGTAATCTAGCCCTATACAGGTAGCCCTCAGTTTACGCCGGGGTTAGGTTCCAGAAGGAATGGTTGTAAAATGAAACCGTTGTAAATTGAAACCCAGTTTATAATGTAAGTCAATGGGAAGTGAGGGAGTTAGGTTCCAGGCCCCTCTCAAAATTGTCATAAGTAACACCTAATACATTATTTTTAAAGCTTTTAAATGAAGACTTTAAATGCTAAACAGCATTATAAACCTAATAAAATAATCACACAACACAGACTTCACTTGCATTTTTCTGCAAACAGTTCTTTCTATGCATTCCAATCTGGACTATTTTATAGACAGGAAGATCTTGTTCCTTTGAAATCTGCTCTATAGCTCAGGTCTGGTTAAACTGATTAATTTTAGCTTGCTTGGCTTTGCTGCAACACAAGCGGACAACTCCACCTACTGGCTATTTTAATAAATGCACTGCTTCTCAATGCTTTTCAATAGCAGTCAAATGACTGGAAAAAAAGGTTGTTATTCTGAAACGGTGTAAATTGAACCGTTGTAAACCGAGGGCCACCTGTATATTTATACAGCCCAGGACTAGGAGCCTTGGTGATGTGAGCAGGTTATGTGGTCAAGGTGTATGTTTCAAAACGTTATTTTTGAAGGAGTCATTTATAAAAGATTCTGGGGGCAGTGATAAAGAGACCATCAAGTGCAATGTTGAGAGTTCTAAAGTCAGACAGTTGAGTATTTAAACAGCTAACAAGTACATGAATGCAAGAACAATACCCGACTATTGCATTACACAAAATACCCTCCTTGTCTCTTTATGTCCACTGGTTTATGTCTCTGATAATGTTTTTTTTTAAGGCATAAGACTACAGCTGCATCTTTCAAGTGTCTTTAAAAGTTCAACTAAAAATGACCATTGCCATGTTAAAAAATATATAGCAATTTACCTTTTGACTATACCAAGTCTTACTATTTGTTGCATACATCATATCATTGTAATTTTGCAAATATATATTAGAGCACCACAAGGGAGATCTTAGACAAATAGATTAAGGCTTGTATAATATGAATCTTAAATACATATCTACAGTTGACAGCTGGTTCGGTCTCTCTTTAACATACCAAGAGCACTGAAGGCGTCTCAGAGATTACAACTGAGAATGGGTCCACACTTTTTGGAGGTCCATCTAGCCCTGCAGTCAGTATTGGTATCACAACAGGCTGGCCTGGTAGGGTCCAGGTTCCAGCTGCATCATGTCTAGCTGCTTTATGTGCCTCCCTGCACAAAGAGATCACAGTTTAAGGAAAGTGTATGGATTTGCTTTCACAATCTTATTGAGGGTTCCAATATGGCTGTTACAGTGCTGCTCTACAGAAAAACCTGCTACTATATTTTTTTAGGAAGGCTGTGCAAGTGCATATATTATGGTGCAGACTAACGGCTAGATTTAGAGTTCGGCGGTAGCCGTCAAAACCAGCGTTAGAGGCTCCTAACGCTGGTTTTGGGCTACCGCTGGTATTTAGAGTCAGTGATTAAAGGGTCTAACGCTCACTTTACAGCCGCGACTTTTCCATACCGCAGATCCCCCTACGCCATTTGCGTAGCCTATCTTTTCAATGGGATCTTCCTAACGCCGGTATTTAGAGTCGTTTCTGCAGTGAGCGTTAGAGCTCTAACGACAAGATTCCAGCCGCCTGAAAATAGCAGGAGTTAAGAGCTTTCTGGCTAACGCCGGTTTATAAAGCTCTTAACTACTGTACCCTAAAGTACACTAACACCCATAAACTACCTATGTACCCCTAAACCGAGGTCCCCCCACATCGCCGCCACTCGATTAAAAATTTTAACCCCTAATCTGCCGACCGCCACCTACGTTATACTTATGTACCCCTAATCTGCTGCCCCTAACACCGCCGACCCCTGTATTATATCTATTAACCCCTAACTTGCCCCCCACAACGTCGCCGCAAGCTACTTAAAATAATTAACCCCTAATCTTCCGAGCGCAAATCGCCGCCACCTACGTTATCCCTATGTACCCCTAATCTGCTACCCCTAACATCGCCGACCCCTATGTTATATTTATTAACCCCTAATCTGCCCCCCACAACGTCGCCGACACCTACCTACACTTATTAACCCCTAATCTGCCGAGCGGACCTGAGCGCTACTATAATAAAGTTATTAACCCCTAATCCGCCTCACTAACCCTATCATAAATAGTATTAACCCCTAATCTGCCCTCCCTAACATCGCCGACACCTACCTTCAATTATTAACCCCTAATCTTCCGATCGGAGCTCACCGCTATTCTAATAAATGTATTAACCCCTAAAGCTAAGTCTAACCCTAACACTAACACCCCCCTAAGTTAAATATAATTTTTATCTAACGAAATAAATTAACTCTTATTAAATAAATAATTCCTATTTAAAGCTAAATACTTACCTGTAAAATAAATCCTAATATAGCTACAATATAATTTATAATTATATTATAGCTATTTTAGGATTAATATTTATTTTACAGGCAACTTTGTAATTATTTTAACCAGGTACAATAGCTATTAAATAGTTAAGAACTATTTAATAGTTACCTAGTTAAAATAATAACAAATTTACCTGTAAAATAAATCCTAACCTAAGATATAATTAAACCTAACACTACCCTATCAATAAAATAATTAAATAAACTACCTACAATTACCTACAATTAACCTAACACTACACTATCAATAAATTAATTAAACACAATTGCTACAAATAAATAAAATTAAATAAACTATCTAAAGTACAAAAAATAAAAAAGAACTAAGTTACAGAAAATAATAAAATATTTACAAAGATAAGAAAAATATTACAACAATTTTAAACTAATTACACCTACTCTAAGCCCCCTAATAAAATAACAAAGCCCCCCAAAATAAAAAATTCCCTACCCTATTCTAAAATACAAATATTACAAGCTCTTTTACCTTACCAGCCCTGAACAGGGCCCTTTGCGGGGCATGCCCCAAGAATTTCAGCTCTTTTGCCTGTAAAAAAAAACATACAATACCCCCCCCCAACATTACAACCCACCACCCACATACCCCTAATCTAACCCAAACCCCCCTTAAATAAACCTAACACTACCCCCCTGATGATCTTCCTACCTTGTCTTCACCATGCCAGGTTCACCGATCCGTCCTGGCTCCAAGATCTTCATCCAACCCAAGCGGGGGCTAGACATCCACTGAAGAAGTCCAGAAGAGGGTCCAAAGTCTTCCTCCTATCCGGCAAGAAGAGGACATCCGGACCGGCAAACATCTTCTCCAAGCGGCATCTTCTATCTTCTTCCATCCGATGACGACCGGCTCCATCTTGAAGACCTCCAGCGCGGATCCATCCTCTTCTTCCGACGACTAGACGACGAATGACGGTTCCTTTAAGGGACGTCATCCAAGATGGCGTCCCTCGAATTCCGATTGGCTGATAGGATTCTATCAGCCAATCGGAATTAAGGTAGGAATTTTCTGATTGGCTGATGGAATCAGCCAATCAGAATATAGTTCAATCCGATTGGCTGATCCAATCAGCCAATCAGATTGAGCTCGCATTCTATTGGCTGTTCCGATCAGCCAATAGAATGCGAGCTCAATCTGATTGGCTGATTGGATCAGCCAATCGGATTGAACTTGATTCTGATTGGCTGATTCCATCAGCCAATCAGAAAATTCCTACCTTAATTCCGATTGGCTGATAGAATCCTATCAGCCAATCGGAATTCGAGGGACGCCATCTTGGATGACGTCCCTTAAAGGAACCGTCATTCGTCGTCTAGTCGTCGGAAGAAGAGGATGGATCCGCGCTGGAGGTCTTCAAGATGGAGCCGGTCGTCATCGGATGGAAGAAGATAGAAGATGCCGCTTGGAGAAGATGTTTGCCGGTCCGGATGTCCTCTTCTTGCCGGATAGGAGGAAGACTTTGGACCCTCTTCTGGACTTCTTCAGTGGATGTCTAGCCCCCGCTTGGGTTGGATGAAGATCTTGGAGCCAGGACGGATCGGTGAACCTGGCATGGTGAAGACAAGGTAGGAAGATCATCAGGGGGGTAGTGTTAGGTTTATTTAAGGGGGGTTTGGGTTAGATTAGGGGTATGTGGGTGGTGGGTTGTAATGTTGGGGGGGGGGGTATTGTATGTTTTTTTTTACAGGCAAAAGAGCTGAAATTCTTGGGGCATGCCCCGCAAAGGGCCCTGTTCAGGGCTGGTAAGGTAAAAGAGCTTGTAATATTTGTATTTTAGAATAGGGTAGTGAATTTTTTATTTTGGGGGGCTTTGTTATTTTATTAGGGGGCTTAGAGTAGGTGTAATTAGTTTAAAATTGTTGTAATATTTTTCTTATGTTTGTAAATATTTTATTATTTTCTGTAACTTAGTTCTTTTTTATTTTTTGTACTTTAGATAGTTTATTTAATTTTATTTATTTGTAGCAATTGTGTTTAATTAATTTATTGATAGTGTAGTGTTAGGTTAATTGTAGGTAATTGTAGGTAGTTTATTTAATTATTTTATTGATAGGGTAGTGTTAGGTTTAATTATATCTTAGGTTAGGATTTATTTTACAGGTAAATTTGTTATTATTTTAACTAGGTAACTATTAAATAGTTCTTAACTATTTAATAGCTATTGTACCTGGTTAAAATAATTACAAAGTTGCCTGTAAAATAAATATTAATCCTAAAATAGCTATAATATAATTATAATTTATATTGTAGCTATATTAGGATTTATTTTACAGGTAAGTATTTAGCTTTAAATAGGAATCATTTATTTAATAAGAGTTAATTTATTTCGTTAGATAAAAATTATATTTAACTTAGGGGGGTGTTAGTGTTAGGGTTAGACTTAGCTTTAGGGGTTAATACATTTATTAGAATAGCGGTGAGCTCCGGTCGGCAGATTAGGGGTTAATAATTGAAGGTAGGTGTCGGCGATGTTAGGGAGGGCAGATTAGGGGTTAATACTATTTATGATAGGGTTAGTGAGGCGGATTAGGGGTTAATAACTTTATTATAGTAGCGCTCAGGTCCGCTCGGCAGATTAGGGGTTAATAAGTGTAGGCAGGTGTCGGCGACGTTGTGGGGGGCAGATTAGGGGTTAATAAATATAACATAGGGGTCGGCGATGTTAGGGCAGCAGATTAGGGGTACATAGGGATAACGTAGGTGGCGGCGGTTTACGGAGCGGCAGATTAGGGGTTAAAAGTGTAATGCAGGGGTCAGCGATAGCGGGGGCGGCAGATTAGGAGTTAATAAGTGTAAGGTTAGGGGTGTTTAGACTCGGGGTACATGTTAGGGTGTTAGGTGCAGACGTAGGAAGTGTTTCCCCATAGGAAACAATGGGGCTGCGTTAGGAGCTGAACGCTGCTTTTTTGCAGGTGTTAGGTTTTTTTTCAGCTCAAACAGCCCCATTGTTTCCTATGGGAGAATCGTGCACGAGCACGTTTTTGAGGCTGGCCGCGTCCGTAAGCAACTCTGGTATCGAGAGTTGCATTTGCGGTAAAAATGCTCTACGCTCCTTTTTTGGAGCCTAACGCAGCATTTGTTTGAACTCTCGATACCAGAGTTAAATTTATGGTGCGGCCAGAAAAAAACCCGCGGAGCGTTAACAGCCCTTTTACCGCCGAACTCTAAATCTAGGCCTAAGACTGAAGGATGACTCAGCGGATGCTCGCCTGAAACAGAAGTTAAGAAGCAGCTGTTACTGGTAGCTATAGCGAATCATGTTTGCTCAACATTTAATAAATCTACCCCACAGAAAAAAAAGCCCCTCTATTTTCTATGTGACTACCGGCTCAGTAATTGCATATGGCCAAAAAGGGTTTTGTTGAATTGGTGGTGCTGCCTCAGCTTTTGCCCTGGGTCCATTGAGATCTACTTAGTTACGCACCTGCAGAAACACTTACACCTAGATTTAGAGTTTAGCGTTAGCCGTCAAATGCAGCGTTAAGGGGTCCTAATGCTGCTTTTGGCCGCCCGCTGGTATTTAGAGTCAGTCAGGAAAGGGTCTAACGCTCACTTCCCTACCGCGATTCCAGGCTACCGCAGATCCCCTTACGCCAATTGCGTATCTTATCTTTTCAATGGGATCTGCCTAACGCCGGTATTTTTAGTCTTGGGAGAAGTGAGCAGTAGACCCTCTACCGACAAGACTCCTACCGCCAAAAAAAGTCAATAGTTAAGAGCTTTATGGGCTAACGCCGGAATATAAAGCTCTTAACTACTGTGCTCCAAAGTACACTAGCACCAATAAACTACCTATGTACTCCTAAACCGAGGCCCCCCCCACATCGCCGCCACTCTAATAAAAATTTTTAACCCCTAATCTCCCGACCGAACACCGCCGCCACCTACATTATACCTATAAACTCCTTATCGGCTGCCCCTAACATCGCTGACCCCTATATTATATTTATTAACCCCTAATCTGCACCCCTCCAATGTCGTCGCTACCTAACTACACTTATTAACCCCTAATCTGCCGACCGGACCTCGCCGCCACTATAATAAATGTATTAACACCTAAACCGCCACACTCCCGCCTCGCAAACACTATAATAAATAGTATTAACCCCTAATCTGCCCTCCCTAACATCGCCGCCACCTACCTACAATTATTAACCCCTAATCTCCCGCCCGCACTGTTGCCGCTACTATAATAAAGTTATTAACCACTAAACCTAACTCTAACCCTAACACCCCCCTAACATAAATATAATTTAAATTAAACTAAATAATATTCCTAAAATTAACTAAATTAATCCTATTTAAAACTAAATACTTACCTATAAAATAAACCCTAATATAGCTACAATATAAATAATAATTACATTGTAGCTATTTTAGGATTTATATTTATTTTACAGGCAACTTTGTATTTATTTTAACTAGGTACAATAGCTATTAAATAGTTAATAACTATTTAATAGCTACCTAGTTAAAATAAATACAAAATTACCTGTAAAATAAATCCTAACCTAAGTTACAAATACACCTAACACTACACTATCATTAAATTAATTAAATAAATTACCTACAATTACCTAAAATAAAATACAATTAAATAAACTATTCTATAATACAACCCCCCCCCCCACTAAATTACAAAAAATAAAAAAGAATTACAAGCAGTTTATACTAATTACACCTAATCTAAGCCCCCTAATAAAATAAAAAAGCCCCCCAAAATAAAAAAAATACCCTACCCTATTCTAAAATACAAAAGTAATCAGCTCTTTTACCAGCCCTTAAAAGGGCTTTTTGCCGGCCTTGCCCCAAAGTAATCAGCTCTTTTACCTGAAAATAAAATACAATACCCCCCAACATTACAACCCACCACACACATACCCCTACTCTAACCCACCCTAACCCCCCTTAAAAAAACCTATCGCTAACCCCCTGAAGATCATCCTACCTTGAGTCGTCTTCACTCAGCCAAGCCGAATTCTTCATCCAAGGTGCGCAGAGGAGGTCCTTGATCCGGTAGAAGTCTTCATCCAAGCAGGGCAAGAAGAGGTCCTCCATCCGGTAGAAGTCTTCATCCAGGCTGCGTCTTCAATCTTCATCCATCTGGAGCGGAGCTATCTTCAAAGGAGCCGACGCAGAGCCATCCTCTTCTACCGACGGACTAACGACGAATGAAGGTTCCTTTAAGGGACGTCATCCAAGATGGCGTCCCTTCAATTCCGATTGGCTGATAGAATTCTATCAGCCAATCAGAATTAAGGTAGAAAAAATCTAATTGGCTGATGCAATCAGCCAATCAGATTGAAGTTCAATCCGATTGGCTGATCCAATCAGCCAATCGTATTGAACTCGCATTCTATTGGCCGATCGGAACAGCCAATAGAATGCAAGTTCAATACAATTTGCTGATTGGATCAGCCAATTGGATTGAATTTCAATCTGATTGGCTGATTGCATCAGCCAATCAGATTTTTTCTACCTTAATTCCGATTGGCTAATAGAATTCTATCAGCCAATCGGAATTGAAGGAACGCCATCTTGGATGAAGTCCCTTAAAGGAACCTTCATTCGTCGTTAGTCCGTCGGTAGAAGAGGATGGCTCTGCGTTGGCTCCTTTGAAGATGGCTCCGCTCCGGATGGAGGAAGATTGAAGACGCCGCCTGGATGAACACTTCTACCGGATGGAGGACCTCTTCTTGCCCCGCTTGGATGAACACCTCCTCTGCACACCTTGGATGAAGAATTCGGCTCGACTGAGTGAAGACAACTCAAGGTAGGATGATCTTCAGGGGGTTAGCGATTTTATGAAGGGGGGTTTGGGTGGGTTACAGTAGGGGTATGTGGGTGGTGGGTTGTAATGTTGGGGGGTATTGTATTTTTATTTTCAGGTAAAAGAGCTGATTACTTTGGGGCAAGGCCCCGCAAAAAGCCCTTTTAAGGGCTGGTAAAAGCGCTGATTACTTTTTTATTTTAGAATAGGGTAGGGAATTTTTTATTTTGGGGGGCTTTTTTATTTTATTAGGGGGCTTAGATTAGGTGTAATTGGTTTAAACTGCTTGTAATTCTTTTTTATTTTTTGTAATTTAGAGGTTTTTTTTGTATTATAGAATAGTTTATTTTATTGTATTTTATTTTAGGTAATTATAGGTAATTTAAAGGAATACTAACTTTTGCTGACCTTAAGCAAAACGCACTCAACATTAAACATTGCAATGTTAATATAAATAAAAGGTACCTTTTCATTTTGAAAAACGAAGCTCCCTTTAGCATAAAAATAAACTTTTACTTTCTGTCAATGACGTCGTTATCCAACCCTCAAATGTGGGCCGTCTAAGCAATAACATACTTGCCAATCGTATGGCCAGTATTAGCATGTAATTTAAATACATTTTCGTCACTCATCGCATGCGCAATTGTTTTCTATTAGTCTCGCATGCGCATATTGGCACAGAAGCCGACATCGCTGACAACAGACAGAAAATAACGCATGCGCACATTAAATTTCAATCTATCCGATGACGTTGCGTGAAATCGCGCATGCGCATTGCGCCCGGTAGTCGCCATCTTCCAACTGGAGTTGTCCTCCAGGATTGGAATACAGCTACGGACTATAAATCAGTGGGTTTGGAAAACAATTAAAATTAAAAAAGTTATATATTGAAAACGAATAAGATTTCAAATAGGATGTACATTGAAAAAAGATTTATTTAACAGTATACTATTGTTACAACACGAGAGTATATTTGACTACAGTTGCCCTTTAAGGGCTGGTAAAAGCGCTGATTACTTTTGTATTTTAGAATAGGGTAGGGAATTTTTTATTTTGGGGGGCTTTTTTATTTTATTAGGGGGCTTAGATTAGGTGTAATTGGTTTAAACTGCTTGTAATTCTTTTTTATTTTTTGTAATTTAGTGGGGGGGGGGTTTGTATTATAGAATAGTTTATTTTATTGTATTTTATTTTAGGTAATTTATTTAATTAATTTAATGATAGTGTAGTGTTAGGTGTATTTGTAACTTAGGTTAGGATTTATTTTACAGGTAATTTTGTATTTATTTTAACTAGGTAGCTATTAAATAGTTATTAACTATTTAATAGCTATTGTACCTAGTTAAAATAAATACAAAGTTGCCTGTAAAATAAATATAAATCCTAAAATAGCTACAATGTAATTATTATATATATTGTAGCTATATTAGGGTTTATTTTATAGGTAAGTATTTAGTTTTAAATAGGATTAATTTAGTTAATTTTAGGAATATTATTTAGTTTAATTTAAATTATATTTATGTTAGGGGGGTGTTAGGTTTAGGGGTTAATAACTTTATTATAGTAGCGGCGACGGTGCAGGTGGGAGATTAGGGGTTAATAATTGTAGGTAGGTGGCGGCGATGTTAGGGAGGGCAGATTAGGGTTTAATACTATTTATTATAGTGTTTGCGAGGCGGGAGTGTGGCGGTTTAGGGGTTAATACATTTATTATAGTGGCGGCGAGGTCCGGTCGGCAGATTAGGGGTTAATAGGTGTAGGTAAGGTAGCAGCGATGTTGGGGGGGCAGATTAGGGGTTAATAAATATAATATAGGTGTCGGCGATGTTAGGGGCAGCAGATTAGGGGTTCATAGGGATAATGTAGGTTGCGGCGGTGTCCGGAGCGGCAGATTAGGGGTTAATAATATAATACAGGTGTCAGCGATAGCGTGGGCGGCAAATTAGGGGTTAATAAGTGTAAGGTTAGGGGTGTTTAGACTTGGGGTTCATGTTAGGGTGTAAAGTGCAGACTTAGAGAGTGTTTCCCTATAGGAAACAATGGGGCTGCGTTAGGAGCTGAACGCTGCTTTTTTGCAGGCCCTATTGTTTCCTATGGGGATATCGTGCACAAGCACGTTTTAGCTGCTTACCGCTACCGTAAGCAACACTGGTATTGAGGGTTGAAGTGGAGCTTAGTTAGGCTCAACGCACCCTTTTTTGAGCCTAACGCAGCCCCTCAGACAACTCTAAATACCAGCGTTGTTTTAAGGGTGCTCTGGGGAAAAAAGCAGCGTTAGCTACGCGGGTCTTTACCGACAAAACTCTAAATCTAGCCGTTAATGTTTAACGTATACAAATCTTAATATACCAACACTAAAATCTTCAATTAATCTTAAATTAATCCCATTAAAAAGGTGACCCATTTAACACCAGCAATCCTATCCCAGAATTCGGTTTCTAGCCAAAAATGTATCTAAACTATTTTTAAATATATCTAAGGTATTGGCATTTACTACATCCTTAGGTAATGAGTTCCGCAATTAAATTGCTCTTACAGTGAAAAAAACATTTAATTTTGCTGGAGATTTAATTTCCTTTCCTCCAGCCTTAAATGGTGACCTCTTGTCACAAACAATTTTCTTGGAATAAACAGAGCCTCCGCTATCTCTGTATATGGGCCTTGTATATATTTATATAAAGTAATCAAGTCCTCTCTCAAGTGCCTTTTTTATTTTGTGGCTTTTCTCTGAACTTTTTCTAAGCCTGCAATGTCTTTTTTTTAGAGATTAGTCCACAGAACTGCAGTCCATACTCAAGGTGATGTGTTACCAGTGATTTATATAGTGACAGAATTATGCTTTCCTCCCTCGCATCAATTAATCTTTTAATACATGCTAGTATCTTATTAGCCTTAGAAGCCGCTGCCCTGCATTGTGCACCCATCTTTAGCTTGTTATTTATAAGTACTCCCAAATTCTTTCCTCCTCTGTTTTGCCAAATCTAGTCCTATTCAAATAATAGGTTGCCTGCTTATTTTTACTTCCAAAATGTTGAACCTTTACATTTTCCAGTATTAAATCTAATTTTCTATTTACCTGCCCATTCTTCTAATTTTTGCAAATCCCCTAGTAAAGCAATTAAGCTAATGATCTTACACAACATTGTAGCATCTGCAAAAATAGAGATGTTCCTACTTAATTATTGTTCCAAGTCATTAAAACGACAGTCAACTCAAAAATGTTTATTGTTTAAAAATATAGATAATCCCTTTATTAACCCATTCCCCAGTTTTGCATAACCAACACAGTTAGATTAATATACTTTTTACCTCTGTGATTACCTTGTATCTAAGCCTCTTTTGAAAGACCCCTGATCACGACTTTTTATTTATTATTGTTTTATTATTTTATTATACTTTATTTATAAAGCTCCAACATATTCCGCAGCGCTGTCCATGGGTACAATTAATTTAAATAAAACAATGATATAAAACTTGTAAGAGACAGGACAACATTTACAAACACATAGAGGAGGAATTAAGGGCTCTATTCCCATGGGAACTTATCTATTGACTTGCAATTTAGCTGTGTTGTACATAGATTTTTCTGCTTAGACGATTTGCCATTTATGTAATTATAAAACCTTTTAGGGTTGGACTTAGAATCCTTTACAATTAATCTTTCATTTTGGCTGATTTGATTGCTTTTGTTATATATTTGGAATGTTGAATCTGTATTATTTACTTTGAATAATTTAAATGCCCTACATTTTTTCCTAATTTCTCTTAACACATTTTTATTTAGCCACATTGGCTTGAATTTCTTTATTTCACTTATAACCATGTGGTATGTGTTGATATGTGTATTTATTTAACAAAGTTTTAAATTTTATCCATGTATCCTCTGTATTTGGATATTGGACAATTTATGTTATTTAACAATTTCCTTAAATCATTGAATTTTGCTTTTTTAAAAAAAATATAAAATTAAAGTCTTATTTAAATCATAACACTGCCCCTCTTTCATGACTGAAGGACTGTTCACTATAGGATGCTCCCCTTCCATGACTGAAGGACTGTTCACTATAGGATGCTCCCCTTCCATGACTGAAGGACTGCTCACTATAGGAGGCTCCCCTTCCATGACTGAAGGACTAATTACTATAGTATGCTCCCTTTCCATGACTGAAGGACTGATCACTATATTAGGCAGAACAACCCTCTCTGACATTGCCACTCTTGAATTGATATCCCCAACGTCTTCTCTCAATCTGTAAAATCTGTTGGAGTGTACCAGCTCAGAACTGGCCTCTCTCTTCCGCTTACTTTTACTTCCCCCTCTAACTGTGACCCAGCTACTTCCCGGAGTCTCCCCATCTGAATCCTCTCCATTCCCACTGCTAGAACCATGAACAATCTGCTCAGTCATATCCATTTCCCTTTCAAGTGTTTGAATTTCATGCAGTGTTGCAATTCGTTCCTCCAGAACTCCAATACGAGCTTCTAAAGAAACAATATGCTCAAACATATGATCACTGAAGTGGCTGCTCCAGTGATGCAAACATGTGGCAAGCTGTACACTGAATGGGATTCTCACACATTCTTAGTAAAAGGTTTAACTTACAAATACAAAAGATTTATATTCACCTAATTAATTGCACACACACACACAAGACGATAGGAGAGAAGAAGATAAAAAAAATACAGGAATTAGTTCACAAGTAAGCTGAAATAAAAACAGTTACATATAAATTTAAAATATTGCACCCTTTATGCATTAATACATTTAAAATCTCCCTTAGTGGTCAAACAGTGAAACTTACTTGAACAGGGAAACAGATTATTGTAAACCTCTCAGAGCAAGGATCTCCCCTCATCAGGGCCCCCATCAGGGGGTGACAGGGGTGACTCCTGTCAGGGGCCCAATGGGCCAGGGAAGCCCCATGAGGCAAGAACTTAAAAAAAAAAATATATTTATTTTTTTTTAATTTTGGCAGCTACCAGTGGTACTACAGCAGAGTTAATTGAGCATGGGAAATGTTATTACAAGGAGTAAAGTATTAGCATTTGAGAGGATTTATGCACAGTGTGAGACAGACTTGGCACTTTGTACAGTGTGTGCCTGAGTCAGACGGCAGATCACTTTCATTTGCAGAGGAGGTAGGATTTAGCAAATGTTTTTTATTTCTCTGTGCATTTTTGGATTGTAACTTCAGTGTGGTAGTAGTTGTATGGTGGGGCCAGGGGTCCATAAAAACACATTTTTTTAGCAGCAGTGTATTTATGATTATTTGACAATGCTATAAAAATTATATATTTAAAACCTTGCAGAAATGTTTCCTCCTCAATACACAAGTGGTAGGTGCCCTTTTGGCAGATTATATATATATATATATATATTACATTCCAGTTTACTGCCCCTTTATGCAAGGACTTTCCAGATGCAAGGAGGCATTTTATCTAAGATTTTTACATCTGCATAAAATATTATATTGGTGTGTGTAAGTGTGTTACAGTGTGCGCAAGAGGCACCAAGCTGCTCCAACCCTAAAGTCCCTCAAATTAGGGAAAAAAGATATGTGAAAGAATGAAAAAACAGGAGAAGCGCTAGTAAAAGCTAAAGGTGCTAAAATGAAAACAGAATAAAATAATTAGCTATGCAAACGAAATGAGATAAAATAAGATAAATTTACTTGCTTTGCAAATATAATTTAATCAAACAATCAAGAAGTACATATCCTGCAAAAATAAAATGAAAAAACATAGAGGTATTTAAAAATCGGACGTCTCCGATATGTAAAAACACAAAATTAAAATAAATGACTACTGTTGCCAATATAAACCTTGTCTCGATATTATGTGGAGGAAGTCGGCATAAAAACTGAAGTCCTCAGATGAGATCAAAAGAGAATCAGAGCCGGGTAAATGCAAACCCGTTTTTACCTTTAGGTGTACCGTCCGTGTATTAAGAATCACCTCCGTGAGGCGTATGCGTATCACGTGACGTCACTGATCGGGAGGCGTCGTCTCTGTAGGGAAATCCTATTGGTCAGGATAACTTGACAGATGAACTATAGCGGCCGCTATATTGTAGATGTTGAACCCCGCTCTTAGTGCAGGATCGCACGCAGGGTCACAGTATATCCAGATTTCTCTTGTAGACCTTATAGGACTTTAATACTTTGTTGGAGTGATAAGTTTTTTCAGCTACCCACGGAGAACACGAAGACTGCATTGTGAAGGGCCATACGCTTAAGTTAAAGCCGGTTTCAAGTCACACATCAAAGTCCATTTACTATAAGGTCTACAAGAGAAATCTGGATATACTGTGACCCTGCGTGCGATCCTGCACTAAGAGCGGGGTTCAACATCTACAATATAGCGGCCGCTATAGTTCATCTGTCAAGTTATCCTGACCAATAGGATTTCCCTACAGAGACGACGCCTCCCGATCAGTGACGTCACGGGATACGCATACGCCTCACGGAGGTGATTCTTAATACACGGACGGTACACCTAAAGGTAAAAACGGGTTTGCATTTACCCGGCTCTGATTCTCTTTTGATCTCATCTGAGGACTTCAGTTTTTATGCCGACTTCCTCCACATAATATCGAGACAAGGTTTATATTGGCAACAGTAGTCATTTATTTTAATTTTGTGTTTTTACATATCAGAGACATCCGATTTTTAAATACCTCTATGTTTTTTCATTTTATTTTTGCAGGATATGTACTTCTTGATTGTTTTATTAAATTATATTTGCAAAGCAAGTAAATTTATCTTATTTTATCTCATTTCGTTTGCATAGCTAATTATTTTATTCTGTTTTCATTTTAGCACCTTTAGCTTTTACTAGCGCTTCTCCTGTTTTTTCATTCTTTCACATAAAATGTTATATTCTCAGACTAAGATTGCTCAGTGTTTGAAATGAGACAGGTTAACTTAAAACTGTTCAGTTTACACTACAGCTGACTTAATTTTGAAATACATACCAACAAGCCTAAATCCTGCATTTAACCAGATCTATATATAGATATAACCTATATTTGAAGTGGTGCTCTTAGTTGGGGAAAATGAGGAAAAAAAACCAAACAAACAAACATATGTCAACCTTTTAAAAGGACTTTTCTTCATCTAGTCATCTACCCAGATCATTAATGTACAATTTTGAATTCACAGAATTATTTTTGTTTGTACATTTACAAATATGATTCTTTAAAAAGTGATCTCTTAATTTCTGATTTTTTTATCATGCATGTCACACACTGTTGATTTAGGGGATGCAAGGCACATAAATGTTTCCTCATGTGAGTGTTTCTGTGGGTGTCTGTGTTTATGTCTTTGTGCTTTGGTTTGGGTCTCTATGAGTGTGTATGTATTTTTTTTTCTATGGGTCTCTCTGTGAGGGTGGGTGTGTATGTCTTTGTGCATTTTCTGTGGATGTCTGTGAGAGTGTGTGCATATGTATTTGAGCTTTTTCTATGGGTGTCTCTGTGAGGGTGTGTGTATGTTTGTCTTTGTGTATTTTCTCTGGATGCCTCTGTGAGGGTGGGTGTGTATGTCTGTGTTTTCTGTGGATGTCTCTGTGAGGGTGTGTGTGTGTATGTATGTATGTCTGTGTTTTCTGTGGATGTCTCTGTGAGGGTGTGTGTTTTCTATGGGTGTCTCTGTGAGGGTGTGTGTATGTCTTTGTGTGTTTTCTGTGGATGTCTCATTGAGGGTGTGTGTATGTATCTCTTTCGGTGTTTTATGTGGTTGTCTCTCTGTGTGTGTATGTCTTTGTGTGTTTTCTGATGACAACAGCATTTAGTTGTCATCTTCCTTTACAAGAAGATAATCAGAACTCCATATTTAGTTTTCTAAATCTCCTTTTTTTTACAAAACTGTAGTTTACCTCATTACTTGTCGTCAGGTCAATGTAAACAAGTGCTGAGTGTCTGTTTGGGTGTCTGTGTCTGAGTGTGTTTCTTTGTGTGTCTGCTAGAGTGTCTAAATGTGAATCCTTATCTGTGATTGTGTGTGTTTCAGTGTATGAGTGTGTCTGTGTGTGTGTATGTTACTACCTTTACAACATTTCCAAGTTTAAATAGACACTTAAGAATAAAGTGTATATATACGTTTTAGTCACTTTACGTTTTAGTCACTTGGTCAAAAATTGCTCATGTCAAAGGAGCGGGGGGGGGGGGGGGCCTGATCAATGGTTAAGTCAGGGGCCCCAAAATTTCTAGTGGCGGCCCTGCCCCTCATTATTCACACACACAAGATTATAGGAGAAAAACAAAAAACAGGAATCAGTTAAAAAGCAAGCTGAAATTTAAACTTTGCACCCCTTATGCAGCAATCAATTTAAAATCTCCCTTAGTGGTCAAACTCTATACTTAAACAGTGAAACTTACTTGAACAGGAAAGGGTGTGCATTGGTGTTTCTTTGTGTGCATATGTATGTTTGTGTATGTATGTGTGTGTGTGTGTGTGTTTATGTCTTTGTTTTGTGTTTATGTGTTTGTGTCTATGTGTGCATATGCATGTTTGTGTATGTATATGTGTCTGTATGTGTGTGTGTTTACATGTTTGTGTATATAATGTATATGTGTCTATATGTATGTGTGTATATATGTATATGTTTGTGTGTGTGTTTTTTTTCTGTGTGCATATGCCTGTTTGTGTGCGTGTGTGTGTGTATGTGTGTATGTGTGTGTGTATATATATATATATATATATATATATATATATATATATATATATATGTAAATATATATATTTGTGTTTAGCAAAAAAGTATGAAAAAGTATGCTATTTTATTAGTTGATTCACATTTGCTTTCAAGTGGAGAATCCATACAGCAGAACTACATCACACACATCTCAGCTACACAACAGAAATCTATTAAAACGGTCTACAAAATGCTAAACATAATTTAAGCTGTAAATTGTAAAACTTGTTTAATCATTGTATTAATAATTAATACTACCTGAAAGGTTTACATCTCAATTTTTCATTGCTTTTGCATTTCAGGAAGTTACTGAAAATACAATGTTTACACACCGGTCTCTGGTCTTTGGGCCAATGTGTTCCTGTGATGTGTGATCCTTTGCCCCCAATTCTCCAGGGCATGTACAACTGTACCCGAGGACTTGAGGTGGACAGTAAATGCACTATGGACTGTAGCACTCACATGGTAAGACTAACAGACCTTTTGTTAAAATGACACTACTACACCTGAAAGATAGGCTTAATATAAAATGATATATGATATTAAAAACTCTTTGACATCTTAAATAATATGCATGCTAGCATTTGTATTGTA
The DNA here is from genome assembly GCF_027579735.1 of Bombina bombina. Classification (NCBI taxonomy): domain Eukaryota; kingdom Metazoa; phylum Chordata; class Amphibia; order Anura; family Bombinatoridae; genus Bombina; species Bombina bombina. The sequence goes on along the minus strand of NC_069508.1, from coordinate 109,654,557 downwards.
ATGTGTCAAAGAGAGTTATGTTCTGTTTTGCTATAAACACTTTGCTCTGATTTGAGTCAGTGGTAATAATTGCACATACTTTTGTGTAAAGAAACTAAAGTCTTCCAGAAGTTAATGCATATTAGCAAATATATAATACACCTGATGAAATGTACAAAGGGTTTGGGCACTGTGTTCATCATGTTAAAATGTGGTGGATAAATCATTGGGAGTCTGATTTATTATCGGAAATGTTTTGTTTTATTGCATTTCCAATTTGACATATTTTTACACTTATACTCTGTCATTTGTTAAGTGAAGTTCTTGGACTGTTAGTAAAGTCAGTTCTGCAGCTGAAACAACAGAAACCCCTATGTAGGTAAATGTACTTGAATCCAGAGGTACAGTCTTTGATAGACTGATCAAAGAGATACATTGGTTATATGCAGCCTATAACCAATGGACTGATAAAAGAGATACATTGGTTATATGCAAGTTGAAGTAGACTTGCAAAATTAACATGAGTTTGACAAACAGCAATAGTAGCTTTAGGCTAATGTTGGTATTTTGATGCTTAAATTGTACAACAAATATTCCCTTTGACATCCTGCCGTATGCTGTTGGTATTCAGCGATATCTGTCTGACATGATACACTACAGTCAGACAGACAATGATAAATCGGCCTCTAGGTGTCAGATTAAGAATGGAGCGGTAATTTACGCTCATGTTTGAGCGTTGAAACCGCCTTTGAGATTCATACTACTAGTTGAAATTAAAATGTTTGCACTCTCGCATTCGTAACGCCAAGGTAACAAATAGACTTTGATACCCACAAATAGACCCACAAGTCTCGCAAACAGAATTGCGGTTATTTGAAAACGCAACATAAACTTATTTCTCTTCTGGGAACATGGCTGAATAGCTGATGAAAGATAAATCTTGTCTTGAAGAAGGCTCAGTTGGGAGCCGAAACATTGACTATGACTATTTATGATTACATTCTGATGTATTCGGAATAAAAACTAACAATTGTTGAAACTAAAAATCCTGTGAGTGCCCTATATATATAGGAATAGTTATTTCATAATACATCAAACATATTCTGCTGAACATTGTACTGTATACACTTAAATATGAATATTACATAAATTTAATTTTACATGTTTTCATCTACTTGACTACAAAGGGCTCCAATGTGCATACATACATATATATATATATATATATATATATATATATATATATATATATATGTATGTAGATGCACATATATATATATATATACACACATATAAATACATATGTACATACACATATATACATACATATTAAGACATGTGTATGAATGTATCTCAATATTAAAGCCCTTTGTAGTCCTTTTTCTTTCTAAGACCTCATATCTTTAAGCCCTTATAACTTTTTACTGATATATATATAAATTTAATCGTTTTTATTAGATAGTATTATTATGAGTGTAACTGTACTTTTAAATGTAATGTTGATGTGTTTGGGGACACTTTTTTGTTGAGCGTAACAATTAACCAGAGCTCTGAGGTTGCATGAATCATTCTAGTGTAAATTGCATTTGTGCTCATGCGTTCACATTTACTTTTAACTTGTAATATGAGCGTAATTTAACTTGAGCGCAAAAGTTCATGAAAACCCGATAATGCTTGTGCACACAATATAGTGCTCCACTCGTAATTTAGCCCTAGAGGTTTAATATTCATATGCTGTATATAGATATAAGAATTAATGATCACAATTGAATATTGATTCCCATAGACTTATACAGTATATTGACAATATAAAACATTTATATTTGAAAAACGATCTTTATAAATTCTGCAATTTTCCAAGTTCAAGGTTTTTTCCCCCACAAGATATTAGATTTACACGCCTATCTTATTAGATCTAGGCCATTATCTTTACAATATTTCTGCCCTTATCAGACACTGTAATGATAGTCATTCCATAAACTCCTCATCTACCATCAAGTTGTCGTTAAAGGGATAGTAAAGTCAAAATTAAACTTTCATTATTCAGATAGAGCATGCAAATTTAAACTACTATCTAATTTACCTCTGTTATCAAATTTGCTTCGTTCTCTTGGTATCTCTTATTGAACAGTAAAACTAGGTAGGCTCATAAGAGCTTAGGAGTGTGCAATTGTTTTTAGTACTTTATGGAAGCAGTGTTTTGACACGTATAATAAAGCTACATGTAATGTTGCAATGACAAATGCATACACATATATACTGTGAAGTTGTGCACATGCTTAGTATAAGCTGTTGACTCAAAGGGGCGGAATTATCTTTGTGCGAGCTGACATGATCCAATATTGCGGATAATGTCCGCTGCACATTGATAAATGCCGACAACATACACTCTCGGCATTTATCATTGCACCAGCAGTTCTTGTGAACTGCTGGTGCAATACCGCCCCCTGCAGATTTGCGATCAGCGGGGGTGTCAATCAACCCGATCGTATTCGATTGGGTTGATTTCTGTCCACTGCCTCAGATTATTCACAAGAACTGCTGCTGCAATACGGCCCCCTGCAGATTTGAGGCCAATCGGCCGCTAGCAGGGGGTGTCAATCAACCTGATTGTATTCAATTGGGTTGATTTATGTTCGCTGACTCAGACAGGTTATGGAGCAGCAGGTGGACAAGTTATGGAGCAGCGGTCTTTAGATTGCTGCTTCATAACTTGTGTTTCTGGTGAGCCTGAAGGCTCTCCATAAACACGGGGCATCAAGCTCCTTACCGACCATGATAAATATGCCCCAAAGTATGCATTTAAAAACATTGGGCTAGATTACAAGTTGAGCACGATTTATCATTCCTGAGTTAACTCCGCTAGAAGTAAACTTTTTGCTCGTTGGGTAGCGCTCATATTTCAAGTTGAAAGTAAAAATTAAAATAAAAAAATAAAAAATTATCACCTCAGACCTCATATCTTTGAGCCCTTATACATTTTTTGTGCAATATTTTATTTGTAATCATTTTTATTAGATGGCGTTATTATGAGTGTAACTGTACCTTACAATGTATTTTTATGTGTTTTGTCGCACACTTTTGTTTTGCGTAACCTTTGACCAGAGCTCTGAGGCCACTGTAATTTTTCTAGCGTAAATCACGATTGCCCTCATGCGTTCACATTTGCTTGCAACTTGTAATACGAGTGCTCCTTCCGACATGCTCAAACAGCCGCGATAAACCCGATAGCGCTTGCTTGTAACTGTTAGCGTGCCACTCGTAATCTGGCACATTGTAAATGGGAAAGTGTTTAAAATTGCATGTGTATAAATCATGAATGTCTTAAATTTTGTTTTTAGTGTCCCTTTAAACAATCTGTTTCTTTAGACTACGTACTACATGTATTACAATTCCTATTTGTACCAGTATTGTGGCAACAAATACATTATTATAAAAATTGTAAGGAAATTCTCATTTTCCCCATATTATATGCATTGTCTTATCAGTCAGTTATATATAATTATGCACCTTTCTAAAAAATAAACAAAGATATATATAAAAACAGTTTAAAAATGATAATACATAAAATTCCAAGGGGAATATATTCCTCCAAGGGCAAAATGTCCCCAAGATAGTATACAGAGAGTGGTAGATGTAATTGGACTAGACTACCCTCTACTTCATATAATCATATAAAAACCCGGTACAACAGATTGGTGGAATAGTTTCCACTGATATAGGAAATACAATCTTATGCAGATAAGGATGCAGCTGACCAATATATCATGTGTGAACAATATATCATAGGTGAAAAGAAACACAAAAACAACAAAAGTGATCAAAAATGTGATCAAAATGAACTAGTGTGTACACAATCTAGTGTAAAAAATGTTCTCAAAAAATGATGGCACAAAAAAGGGTGTAAAAAATGTGTTACAGATCACATGGCGAGTGATATGTGGTGGAAAAAAAAAAAAAAGAATATTTATCAAAAAAAAGGAGCAAAAAAGTGAAAAATGAACAATGTAAAATGTAGGTGAACAATCACAGAAACGTGAACAATATATTTTTATAAAATGTCACAAATATAAACAATATAAAATGCAGAGTGGAATCAAATCAATGTCTATAAAAAATCGGATAGTGATGATGTTGTGGCGATCCTGATAAAAAAGTGTGTCCAAAAGGTTATAATGAAAGTAAGTGATTCCAATAAAAACGTTTCTTATCCTCCAATGAGTCTTAGTAATCCAATATAAAACAATTCCAAAGCTTCAGTATCAAAGCAAAGATAAAAAAAAAAAATGGCAATATAAGAAAGATGGCAATATAAAAAAGATGGAAAATCCTCAAAACCTAAGGATAGAGAAAAATAGCATAGTATAATACTGTTAGAATGTAGATAAATCAAGAAATATAGCTCACCATATAGTTGTCAACGCGTTTCGGCCCACAGCTTGGGCCTTTCTCAAGACTAGGCCCAAGCTGTGGGCCGAAACGCGTTGACAACTATATGGTGAGCTATATTTCTTGATTTATCTACATTCTAACAGTATTATACTATGTTATTTTTCTCTATCCTTAAGTTTTGAGGATTTTCCATCTTTTTTATATTGCCATCTTTCTTATATTGCCATTTTTGTTTTTATCTTTGCTTTGATACTGAAGCTTTGGAATTGTTTTATATTGGATTACTAAGACTCATTGGAGGATAAGAAACGTTTTTATTGGAATCACTTACTTTCATTATAACCTTTTGGACACACTTTTTTATCAGGATCGCCACAACATCATCACTATCCGATTTTTTATAGACATTGATTTGATTCCACTCTGCATTTTATATTGTTTATATTTGTGACATTTTATGAAAATATATTGTTCACGTTTCTGTGATTGTTCACCTATGTTTTACATTGTTCATTTTTCACTTTTTTGCTCCTTTTTTTTGATAAATATTCTTTTTTTTTTTTTTAATTTTTTTTTTCCCCACCACATATCACTCGCCATGTGATCTGTAACACATTTTTTACACCCTTTTTTGTGCCATCATTTTTTGAGAACATTTTTTACACTAGATTGTGTACACACTAGTTCATTTTGATCACATTTTTGATCACTTTTGTCGTTTTTGTGTTTCTTTTCACCTATGATATATTGTTCACACATGATATATTGGTCAGCTGCATCCTTATCTGCATAAGATTGTATTTCCTATATCAGTGGAAACTATTCCACCAATCTGTTGTACCGGTTTTTATATGATTATATGAAGTAGAGGGTAGTCTAGTCCAATTACATCTACCACTCTCTGTATACTATCTTGGGGACATTTTGCCCTTGGAGGAATATATTCCCCTTAGAATTTTATGTATTATTATCATTTTTAAACTGTTTTTATATATATTTTTATGTACCATGGATCCATGTTTATAGATTAAATCTGTAATTGTAATAAATTGTATCATATCCTTTACATTCCTCTATTCTATTGTCTTACTATCACAATAGCCTCTGTAGCCAAACATAGGCACTCAGCCCTCACAAAGGGTTCCATATACTAAAGTGTGAATACATTTCTCACACACACACACACCAGACCTTGACTTAACTGGCGCTCCTCTCTAAACCTCTCTGACAACAGTATTTTCTCTGTGGGTAGTGGGGGCCCACCTTAGATAGGAGCTATAGGTCCTTTAAGCGCTGTGAGTACAATAATTCTCTAAAAAATAAACAAAACAAACTTCATTTTTTTAAATTGAATTATTGATTTGGTAGTTCAAATATAATTATAATTTTGCATGTCCTACATTTACAATTTGTTAAAATGTCACACGCAAAACCAGCATGGCATTCCTGTATTTTTTTTTCTAATTAACATGATACTCTTTGTCCCATTATAATCACATTTCATTTTAACACTAAAATATAATTAACACCTAATTAAGTTGATTATCTTTGACAGTGATGATAGTGTCAGAATAAATTTAATTTTCACACCTTTGGAAGAAGTGCTTAGTTCACATTGTGCTGAACAACACATTTAATTGAGATGTATGTCCCTTTGCTGTTTTAAAATGATATACCATATACAGTGCATTAAATACACATTTGTATTTTTATATTGATTATGTTTTACAGTAAAAAAGGGCTATATATATATATATATATATATATATATATATATATATTATACCATTTTTAACTAAATATCTTTGAGCTATTTAACTATTTCTTGTTCACTTCATTCACTGGTTAACTGAGTTTGCAACTTCACTCAAAGGGAAACTATTTTCAAAAAAGTTCGACATCAAAGAGTAGCATCAAAATATGTTGTATATTTATTTATATATTACATACAAATGTAAAACCATTTTTTTTTAAATAATAATAATTTGTATGCTTCCTTTAATTGTTCATTGGCTGATGGGTGCTAATGCTCATTGGTTGATAGATTATTGCGAGGTATGGGTGTATGTTTGTACAACATTCTAACATTCGTTTAATGTTATAGTATTTCTAATGCTTTGTTAAAATGTAATATTCGATTAAAATTTTTCTAATTCAATTTGAATTATGCAATATCCAAATAAAAAAAAATTCTAATTTATATATATTTGTAATAGTATTTTTAATGCTTTCTTTACATGTAATATTCGAATTATGCAATATTTGAAATTCAGAGTGATATATTTGTGTATCTATTTACTAAATGCCCTACCACATGAACTATTGAACTTCTGAATAGCATAAGATCAAATGTTACATTTGAAATTTCAAATGTTACATTCAAAATTTCAAATGTGGACATTCCATCCAATTATGAACATTCGAAATCGAAAGTAGCATTCGAAAACTGTAAATAGCATTCGAATATAGAATATTTAAGAATATTCGTTCTTATCAACATTCGATTATGTAAATCGAATTTTTACAATAACATTTGTTTGTAACATTCTAATTCGAATATAAACACATTTGCCCAACCCTCTTTATTGCACAGCTGATTTCAGTATGTTAGTTTTAATTTAAACAGCTTTTACTTCACATTTATTTAGGCAATAAAACTGTCAACGTATTTAAATGTTGCTTTTCATATGGATGATAGAATGTTTCTAACAGAATCCTTTTAAATTCCAAAGCAAGTGAGCATTTCCTCTTCTGCTCATAAGCAAACAGTAGCTTGTATTATAAACTGCCTTGTCAGTGTCAAAACAGAGTAGAAGTAATAATATAATACAATGCACTTATTTATTTAATTCATAATACAAATCATCAGGGCAGGCAGCACACAAGTTTTATCTGACAATTTTTTGTGTAAGTATGCACTTTATCAGGCATCTGCTGGCTTTGTACATTGCTATTTGTGATTAGGTTTCTATTTGATCAGTAACTTAAAGGGATATTGAACTCCTGAGTACCACTACAGTTGGATGGTTACTACTCACTTTTAAGGCTGTATTGTCCTACCAGGATATCAGGAGATTTCCTGGTGGGCTATAGCAGCTGGGGCTGGAAAGCTACAATTTAAAAGGGTGATTAATAGAGGCAATTGGGCCGTAGGATGCCTGTTTAACAACAACCTGGTACTTTTGTTTAATACAAACTAATATATTTTAATTCTGAAAAAAAATATTGGGGTAAGGAGTTTCCTAGTAATCACCTTTCTTAAAAATGTGATGTTTGCATTCTACTGACTCAATGAAAAATAAAGCTGGTCTCAATTTTCTTAGTGCTGCTTTTTATTTCCATTCCAGCCCTGCTCACTGTGCTATTGCCCCCCCCCCCACACACCTGTACCTGAAGCTCTCTTTAAAGCCGTTCTCTTATTTTAACTCATCACAGAATCCAGTTGGATTAAGGTCTGCATTTTATATTTGGCACCACCATCTTGTAGCACGTTTGTTGCCTCCTTTGAGAGAAGCAGTTTGCTTTCACAGATCTACGATGTTACAGGCTTTTTGACAGCTGTACCTTGCACTTCAGTTTTGCTGACACATTAGAGAGTGGAAACGTTACATTTTTTTGCACAATTTAAAAGCTATATAACAAATATAAGCTCCAAGATGGTGGCACCCAGTGTGAACATGCAGAGCTTCATTAATGATCATTTTAAGAGGTTAAAATAAGACAACAACTTTATAAAAGACAGCTACAGGCACAGGAGGAAAAAGAAATGTATGATGAGCAGTGTTCCCTCTAAGGCCAGTGAAACAATTAATTAGGAAACCACATCCTGCAGTTAGCAAATACTACACAATGCAGACTGCAAGGTATGGTTCCCTTATTAATTGTTTCACTGCTGGGCCGCTCACAAAATGTGGCCTAAGAGGGAACACTGATGGTGATTAGTATCCATGCTACTGTAGTTGTACCCAGCAGTTTAAGGTCTCTTTAAGGGTTAGCTTTTGTAAGGATTTAAATTATATTAAAAGGACAGTAAACATTTTATACTTTAAACAGTTTTCTGCATTTTTCATCTCAGAGTTTGAACTAAATTAGAACAGATGAAAAAAAAATGTTATTGGTCAAATTCCAGCAACCACTTTATTTGAAGAAGATAATCCGTAGATGAGTCTGGAGAAGACAGGTCTTGCCAGTTGGTAGATATATTTCACAAGGTTAGACTTGTACAGCTGGATATGTTTTCTATCAGTTTCAGTACTGGAAAATCCACAATTTTCAGAATTAAATTACAGGAAAAGGGGCAACATAAATAACGTTATTTTACTATGCAGTGTTTGCTTCCCTTTTTAAGGGTAGATCACTATTGGCTTTCAGATACATACATTAGCATATGGACCACCAAAAAAATTGATATATTTCAGGGATGAATTAACTATCCAGGTGGTAAAATTCATCAAACCAATTTTGTGATTATGTCCTTTTACATGAAGCAACTATTTCTTTAACCCCTTAATGACCAGACCATTTTTCAGTTTTCTTACCCTTAATGACAATGGCTATTTTTACATTTCTGCACTGTTTGCGTTTAGCTGTAATTTCCTCTTACTCATTTACTGTACCCACACATATTATATACCGTTTTTCTCGCCATTAAATGGACTTTCTAAAGATACCATTTTTTTCATCATATCTTATAATTTAATATAAAAAAATATAAAATATGAGGAAAAAATGGAAAAAACCACACTTTTTCTAACTTTGACCTCCAAAATCTGTTACACATCTACAATCACCAAAAAACACCCATGCTAAATAGTTTCTAAATTTTGTCCTGAGTTTAGAAATACCCAATGGTTACATGTTGTTTGCTTTTTTTGCAAGTTATAGGGCAATAAGTACAAGTAGCACTTTGCTATTTCCAAACCACTTTTTTTCAAAATTAGCGCTAGTTACATTGGAACCCTGATATCTGTCCGGAATCTCTGAATATCCCTTGACATGTATATATTTTTTTTTAGAAGACAACCCAAAGTATTGATTTATGCCCATTTTGGTATATTTCATGCCACCATTTCACTGCCAAATGCGAGCAAATAAAAAAAAATCGTTCACTTTTTCACAAATTTTGTCACAAACTTTAGGTTTCTCACTGAAATTATTTACAAACAGTTTGTGCAATTATGGCACAAATGGTTGTAAATGCTTCTCTGGGATCCCCTTTGTTCAGAAATAGCAGACATATATGGCTTTGGCATTGTTTTTTGGTAATTAGAAGGCCACTAAATGCTGCTGTGCACCACACATATATTATGCGCAGCAGTGAAGGGGTTAATTAGGGATCTTGTAGGGACCTTGAAGGGTTAATTTTAGCTTTAGTGTAGTGTAGTAGACAACCCAAAGTATTGATCTAGGCCCATTTTGGTATATTTCATGCCACCATTTCACCGCCAAATGCGAGCAAATAAAAAAAAAGTGACATTTTTCACAATTTTAGGTTTCTGACTTAAATTATTTACAAACAGCTTGTGCAATTATGGCACAAATGGTTGTAAATGCTTCTCTGGGATCTCCTTTGTTCAGAAATAGCAGACATATATGGCTTTGGCGTTGCTTTTTGGCAATTAGGAGGCCGCTAAATGCTGCTGCGCACCACACTTGTATTATGCCCAGCAGTGAAGGGGTTAATTAGGTTGCTTGTAGAGAGCTTGCAGGGTTAATTTTAGCTTTAGTGTAGAGATTAGCCTCCCACCTGACACATCCCACCCCCTGATCCCTCCCAGACAGCTCTCTTCCCTCCCCCACCCCACAATTGTCCCCGCCATCTTAAGTACTGGCAGAAAGTCTGCCAGTACTAAAATAAAAGGTGTTTTTTTTTTTTTTTTTTTTTTTTTTTTAAATTATTCAGCTGTGATGGACCCCTGCCTTAACCCCCAACCTCCCTGTTCCCCCAAACACCTCTCTAACCCTCCCCACCTACCTAATTGCCACCATCTTGGGTACTGGCAGCTGTCTGCCAGTACCCAGTTTTCCCCAAAAAATAAAGTGTTTTTTTTTTTTTTTTTTTAGTCGTTTTTTCGTTTTTTCTGTAGTGTAGCTGCCCCCCCCCCCAGTACCCCCACCCCCCTAACCCTACCAGATCCTATTATTTTTTTTTTAAAAAAAAAAGTTTGCTGCCCCCCTCCCTCTTAACAGAACTCATTGGTGGCAGTGATTGCTGCGCGCGCGCACACGCAGGCCCCCCCCTCCGCACGCTCCCAGCATCCGGCGTGCACAATGCACTTGTAGGAACCGGATGCCGGGTGGCTCTCTCTGCATCGGATGCTTTTTAAAGGGTATTGCAGGATGCCTCAATATCGAGGCATCACTGCAATACCCTGAGAGCTGCTGGAAGCGATTGCGATCGCTTCCAGCACTCTCTTAGACAACTGACGTACCAGGTACGTCCATTGTCACTAACTGAAAGTTTTTGCAGGACGTACCTGGTACGTCAGTTGTCATTAAGGGGTTAAAGTAGAGAGGAGAGTACTTTTTATCTCAAGTATTTTCCTTAGTCAGTGACAAGTTTCCAGGTATATTATTAGTGCAATAGAGGCGAAGCTACTTAGATAGTGCACAAATAATGTCATCAGTATCAAGGTGAATTTTATTTAAATCAAATTGATTTAAATCACAATTTAAATCACTAGTCAGCAAGTTTTGATTTTAAGAATAAATCAGAGCTCTGAGGTTGAGCTATCCCGACAAGTGTAAAATTAAATTGCGCTTAAGCGTTCACGTTTCAGTTTAACTTGTAATATGAGCACTACATCAGAAATAGGGAAAGAGCCGCGATAAACCCAATATCGCTTACGTGTAACTATTAGCGTGCAACTCCTAATTTAGCCCTAAATGCAATTTAAAAGCACCTTCTTCCAGTTATGTTGAAACCTAGCTGTCACTGCATTCCAGTCCCAAAATGTACCTTCAGATATCTGCAGTAAATCCTTTCTTCCAAAATGGCAGAACCCATAATTAGAGGGCAGCGCATTAAATGTATTTCCTTTTAGAGAAAGATCAGTGGGTATGAGTGGTCCGTAAAGTAGTATATTTTTTCCTTTTTTCCCCCCAATTATTTATTTTGCTATTCTGTCAAAATATGTGAGTTTCTTTCACAATCACATTGTAAATGCAACATCATTTTAGCGGAGTGGTTTAGAGGAGCAGTAAGATGGACAGGCAGACAGATCACAGCAGGATTATTTAACAAAGAAAAAAAAAAATGACAATCAGAAAAACTAGAATCCTGACTTTGTATATTGTGTAATATTAATGATGCATCTATATTCACTCGTCATTGTATTTGCTTACCGTGCTCCATAGACATTGATGCATCATTAATATTCATTCTTTTCATTTTAAAGCAAATATTTATTCCTGTCTCATATTTGCTTTGTTTGTTTGTTTGTTTTGTTTTTAAAGATATACATTAGGCTTAATCAATCAATCATATTTCAGAATATTATTGGTCAGTATTCTAAAAAAATAATAACAGTTAGAGTTAATCATACATCCTAAAACAATTTTAAAATAAAAATTAAAATGCGCTGATACCTTAAAGGGATACTAAACCCAATTTTTTTCTTTCATGATTGAGATAGAGCACGCAATTTTAAGCAACTTTATAATTTATAACAGGAGTAAATTAGAAAGTTGCATGCTCTATCTGAATCATGAAATAAAAAAAAATGGGTTTAGTATCCCTTTAAGGCTGTTATATATCCTAGGTTACAATATTATTTATTTCTATCCCAGCAGTTACCTCCAATGTGTTATATATATTTACGTAACAATATTTTTGATTAATGGAATTATGAATATTAATAATCAATAGCCGTATAAAACTATTGTCAGCGATATCTACAATTAATATACCAAAATTTTGTAAATACACTCCAGTGAGATGTTAAATGTCTGTAGTGCACCCCAAAATAGCACTATCAAGATATCTATAAATGTGACAACAATGGGGGCGGAGCTAGCTATCATACAGAGCAGACGCCATTTCATTGAGCTCCTACTTTCCAACTCATAAAAACCCACAAAAAGAAGCAGATTCTACTACTAAAAAGTAGTACTGAAACTATATTTTTATTAAGACCATCAGATACAGGTATTTGGACTATTGCGATACAGCCTGTGACACAGAAGCGAGCTGATCCGGACTCGGAAGGACCATTGACTGACTGCGCACACTGCAAGTCTCGGGGAACAACCCTGCAAACGGATCATCTGCCTAACACAGCAACAGCTGCTATTCACCACTGCTAACTCCGGAGGGTCGGGATCCGCTGCGGAGCTCTGTTGAAATACTACAACAACGAGCAGTGCTGCACCCGAACCACCGCGCTAAGAAACTCTTCCGAGCCGGCTCATCACCGCTGCCTTCAACAAAAGTGAGTAACGGCTGGTCACACTCTGACCATTTCTTATACTGCCCAGAGTTACACAAATTTGAGCATCCACATACTCTTTCCCTAATGCTTATGTGGCGATCAGGACTTAACTATGGTGTGACATTCAGTTAGGAGTCCCTTTTGCTGTGGTGCGAAACGCCATTTTCAGTGTCTCCCTCTCTCTAAGCACAGCACGATACTAAGCTAAGCTGCAAGCTACCACTATAACTACATTTACCTGCAGCTTCAGTAATAGCAAGAACTCTCTAATGGCAAAACAAAAGAAATAGGGGTGACAAAGTAAAAAACATAAAAGAGGGAAAAAAGAAAAATAGAAAAGACCCTATTTAAAACTGCATTACAACATACAAATTAGGAGGCCTGCTATCCTTCTATGGGTATCTGTTAACTCATCTGTGGGTCTGCATATTCCTAACAGACACGGGAAATTTATACTTGGTGTGGACACAAATAAAACACCTGTAAAACACTTGCTTAATACTTCAACTGTAAGCAGGGAAAATTGTGAACTTTTCTGTGCTGTGAAGGGGAAGGCATAACAGGAAACCACAGATCAATCTGGCAACTATTCATACATACAACTAAAATACACCCAAGCCATCTTGACAAGTCTCCCTGTTTATTGTGCCTAACCATAGAGTGCGCATCCACAACTATCAGAACATTACAGATCTGTTATACCTGGGACCCAGCTAATCCCCTTCTTACAATAAATCTCATAGCACTCTAATGATTGGCCTTTCTGATTCTGCTCTGGCTTAATTTGGCACAAGAAGCTGCCCTCTCCATATATGCCTACCAGGTTCTGAAAAAACTCCAGTATACTGAAAGACCCAGCTTTATCAGCATATCAGGCCTTCACTCTCAGTACCCACAGTTAATCCCCTCCTCCTTTTCCTGAAGGTCCTTGGTACCTGTGGGTCATACCCCACTACCTTTTCCTGACTTCACCGATAGGAGGCACACCCCCATGAGGGAGACTATCTGTTCCAGAGGCCTTAGTCAGCAGATAGACCTCTTCATCTGCCTGTCAAGTGGGAACACTCTCTAACATAATTATTCACTCCTCTTTGGAAGTTTGCACATTTACTATGCAGGGCTAAAGGCCCCAATGTACATAATTATGTAAACCTCCAGGCAGTCTGGCGGCTGGAGGAAATAGATAAGGGGGTCCTATCCCTCTTTATTCTTGCTATGTCCTAAACTTCCATATTTGACAACTACTCTTTTCCTGGGACTGTTCACTCATAGTTGTACCTGCTTCATCCAGCCTGAGCGGGATTAGGCCGCAATTGCCTTCTTATCATGCCACAGGGCTCTAGAAGAAAGACTGTAAACCAAGCCGAATATAAAAAATCCATGTCTGATCATTTTAAACCTAAATCTCAGCTAGACAAACAGTTGAGTACAGAGACCTCTAATATCCCTCCATCTATGGAAAGTGATCTATTTGACCAGTGCTCTCAGACAACTGGAGAACTCCCATCCACTATGGCGTCCGAAATTGTTAATACAATTACTCAAAAAATTACTAACCTACAAGACTCTCTCACTAAAACTTTTAAAAGTTCTATAGCTGACCTAAGAAAAGATATCGGCACAATCAGTGAGAGAGTAGAGGCCTTAGAGCAAAAGCAGGAAGATCTGGCAGTAGAACAGGTTAATCTTTCCAACCATTCTCACGTAGTGGTGGATATGCTCGACACGGTAGAAGCAAAGATGGCAGACATCGAAGACCGTTCCCGCCGCAACAATCTCAGATTTCGGGGGATCCTTGAGGAAATCCCTATTGCTGATTTGGAGGCTTACTTAGCCGAGTTTTGTGGCCTCCTCAAGACACCACAGTTGCCTAATGAAAATTTACTGGACAGAGTTCATAGGCTGCCCAGAGGGCGAAATGTTCCATCTGAAAAGCCCAGAGATGTGATTGCCGGCTTCCATTTTTTTACATACAAAGAGCAGATTGCCAAGGCGATGCTTTCCAATCCTACTTTACCAGAAAAGTTTCAGGGCATCCAAGTTTTTCCGGACCTTTCACAGTTTACTATCCAGAAGAGAGCCACATTCAGGGAAACCACTAAAGTTCTCCGGCAACACGGAATTAAATACAGATGGGGATACCCAACGAAGCTTCTCATCCACAAAGAAGGTCACCTCTTTGCAGCTAATACTCCAGACAGAGCCCGACAATATCTTAAAGAATGGGATCTACTTCATACACCCGGGCCCAGGGGTCGTCCTTCATCTCCAGGGGAGAAACCTTCTGCAACCCCAGTAGCTGTCCCACTGAAAACACAGTCCACTCTTATTAGGCCTGCTTCTGAGTGGCAGCCTTTACCACAGAGACAACCCAACCATAAGACGCTGTCTTCTACTCCCAGTTTGCCTTCGGGCACTGATCCATCCTCTACTGCTGGTTTACTCCTGTCTGATTCTCCCGCTCCAGATTCCAAGTGACTGATTAACCCAGGACGATAAGTATTTTAGTTTGAAAAGGGGGGATTGTGTTTAATGCTATTGTTTTGGTTCCATGTTCTTTCCTTTACGGCAGGTGGGCTTGAAGCATTACAGACTGGTTCTATCTGGACATAATAAATTCCTTTTGGTCTTTTATTTTGAGAACCTGTCTAGTTAAATACCTAATCAGAAAAAAGCAGAAAAGCATGCCAGGCACCAAAAATAAATAAAAATCTTATTTTATTGGTATTCCATTAAAAATAGTATTACAACAAGAGCAATGTGGGGGAACCCCCAGACAAAACAGACTTAAAGTTAAATACCTATGCTATAATCCTACTGACTCTCCACGAAACAAGGTCCATTGGGTTATGGAAAAAAAGGATACATAAGTATTGTTATGTGGGATAGGTTGTGCCTAATACCCCGATTTAAATGCTAAGGTTATAATTTAAAGTTAATGTGAACTCATATAAAATCTCCAGTGGTTCCCTTTTTTTTTTCTCTCCCCCCCCCCCCAACTATAGATACACAGGTCACATACCTTCACTGTTAGAGCGTTAATGATCCTTCAACAGGTGCTGTTCACGTAGGTTACCCCAATGTTTAACTGTTACATTTCCCTAGACCCAATGTTTTGTGTGACCATGTAATAGTAACTAGAGGCTGCAAGTCCATGTTCGAACAATTCTGTTGGGGTACCCTCAGGTTCTGCTCTGCACCATGGCTATGACAGGCCTTGGATTAAATCGGGAGTGTTTTTCCCGGAGATGACACGGGACCGATTGTGGTTCCATATAAGTGATGCGATGGGGCAGAGCAGAGGAGGATCTCTAGAGAACTCTCCTACCTAATGTTCACATGCCGGTTTTGTCTCTACCTCCCCCCCCCCTTTTTTTTTCCGTGGGATTGTATTATATACTGGGTTGCAATGTATTTGTTTGTATGCGTTTGAACCCCCAAGTGAGTTTGATAATTGTATATTGTTTCCATTTACTTTATTATGTATTAATAGACGACTCATTATCAGGGGCCTATAGATCTTAGTCCACTCTGACTTATACCACTATCAATGATACACACTGTGAGATTAGCAGGAGGGGTGTTACAGTATATTTCGACCCTGGCCATACAGTGTATTTATAAGTTCACTCATTTTCACTTACACTCTTTAGCTTAGATTCAACCAACCCAGTTAGGCTACCAAACCCATTACGACGAGCTTTCCAGGTCCTGTCTACCAGAATCGTGGGACCAAGCTCACCTGTTTATATTTACCTCTCCCCCCTTACTCCTACATGTTAGTAATTTTCTACCTATTAGTAATGTTTTTGAGGAAGTTTTAAATTTGATCTATGTTAAGTACCCCTGTGACCGCTGGCTATCATGGCTGTCTTCCTAAAGATTTAAGAAAACCTTTCCACCAGGTTTCTGCCCCCCCTCAGAATGTAGTTTACATTGTAAACACTTGAACACAGATTCCAATTCTTTTCTTGTTCCATTGCATGATAGTATCCAGACTTGGTTGAATATTTGGTGAGAGTCCCAGTTGCTAGCCCTTCACGTTGCAGAGGGGTTTAGTTCTCTGACAACACATCTCCCGCTATACCCCAGACTTTCACCTTTTCTTTGCTATTCCTCTCTTTTCCCTACCCTTTGCGAGTGGGAATCCCCCCCCTTCTTTTTTTTCCTTTCTTTTTCCCTTTTTTTTTGTGGTTGTTTGCTCCTGTTGTGCTTTGTAAAACAGGAGGGCACATAACATGGCTTTAACCTTCCTCACTTTGAATGTGAAGGGGCTGAATTCCCCTAACAAGCGCAGCCTGTTAAGAAACTTTCTCAAATCACAAAATCCAGATGTGGTCTATCTGCAGGAGACCCATTGGTCGACCACGCATATGCCTACACTTAGGTTTTCTGACTATTCCGAAATATTTCACTTCACCTACAAAGATAAAGCGAGAGGTGTCTCTATTCTGATTAATAAAAAGGTTGTGTTTCATCTAGTTCATGCTGAAAGAGATGAGGAGGGTCGCTTCCTCATCTTGATTGGGAAACTTAATGATCAATTGTTCACTCTTGTTAATATATATAGTCCTAACCAGAGACAGGTTCCCTTCCTAAAAAGGACCCTCCTCCTAGTTGATAGACTGAAACAGGGCACCTTGGTCTTGGAAGGCGACTTTAATCTGGTTTGGGACCCTCTCCTTGATAAGAAAATCCCTTCTCATAAGCAGATAGACTCTTATACCATTTTGCTGGCCCCAAGGTTCCAACACTTGATCGCCCAACATTCTCTTTTTGATGTATGGCGGGCACACCACCCCGATGCAAAAGATTTTACTTATTTCTCGGCCTCTCATAGGTCTTATTCTAGACTTGATTATTTTTTGTTAACTCATGGACATTGAACTCTGTTGACAGGTCGAATATACATTATTGTACCTGGTCGGACCATGATGCAGTCACATTTCGGGTGCATGGCTCACAAGCTTCTACAGATAGGCCTCCTTGGAGGTTTCCACGGTTTTTATGGAAAGATACTTTTCTCTTGGGACTCGAGGAGGAGATCATTAAGTTCTTACAAGACAACCGAGAGGGACAAACATCCCACCAGATTAGATTTGTGGCCTTGAAAGCTTATTTACGTGGTGTATGTATTACTAAGGTGGCAGAACTGCGCCGCTTGAGGGGTGCTCCCTTGGGGAAGCTCCATTGTGACCTTCGTGTGGCGGAAATTTTAAATAGAAAAAATCCTTCCCAGTTACTCTCTATGGAGGTACAGAGACTAAGAGGCCTGATTAAAGAGCTGGAACTACAGAGGGTCCAAAAGGCTCTCTCCGCTTTCAAACAGCTCCTCTACCACAAAAGCAACAAGGCGGATTCGCTTTTAGCTGGTAAACTGAGGAAGCGAGCGGCTGCAGCAAGAATGCCTTACATTGTTCAACACAGCAAGAGAGTATGTGCCCTGGCTGCTATTGGATCAGCCTTTACTACATTTTATGACAAGCTATACAACATAGCCAAAAAGTGAGCACCCTGGGTCGGCCTCGGTTGCGGAGGTCGGTGATTTCCTTTGGGGACTCCACCTTCAGGCGCTCTCAGAGGAAGATGGAGAGTCTCTCCTAGAACCGTTTAATAACAGGGAAATCTCACTACTTCTTAAAAATCTGAAAAATAATAAGGCCCCGGGACCGGATGGTTTCCCTGGCTTTTTTTATAAGAGATTTTCAAAGCTATTGATCCCAGTGCTAGGGCCACTTTTTAACGAAATTAAAACAGATGGCCAAATACTGAGAGAGAACCTTGAGGCGTCAATCGTCACTATTCCCAAACCAAACAAGGATGTGATGCTATATAGTAGCTACCGTTCGATTTCGCTAATTAATGTTGACACGAAACTTTACTCGAAACTTCTAGCGGATAGGTTGGTTAACCTGCAGACTAGGTCGGCTTCACCAAAGGCCGCCAAGGCCCAGACAACACAAGACGCTTAATTACGATATTCTCAGATGCCCGTAGGAATGGAACCCCACTGGAACCCCATTGCGAGATAAATGTGACTTTCAGTGGTCTACAGAATACTTAACCCATTTGGGTGTAATGCTTAGCGGCAATGTAGACACTATGATCAAACTCAACTTTGACAAACTGCTGGCCGACATCAGATCTTTTACAATTGCGTGGGACCACCGGGAAATTTCCTGGTTGGGATGTGTCGCCACACTTAAGATGTTGCTCCTCCCGAAGGTCTTATATCTTTTCCGATGCCTCCCACTTAATGTGCCTCACCGGATTCTTCAACAGATCCACAGAATTTTCCTCCGTTATGTATGGAGACACAAGGTTCCCAGAATAGCATACAAATTCTTCAGAGACCCTTTTCTAAGGGTGGTATTATGTTTCCAAACATCTACCTATATTACGAAGCGACGAGGCTCACACATGTTTCTGCATGGGGAGTAGAGACAGATAGACCAGGCTGGTACCACTTGGAGCAATTAGCCCTACCGGCAAACCTAGACCTGCGAGATGCCATCTGGGTCCCTAAGCACGTGAATCTCTCTGCTCAGATCAACAATCCCATTGTCAGTCATTCACTACGCATCTGGTACGAGCTAAGTCACTGGTTGGGTGTTTCATCCTACCCTCCCCCTATTTAGAGTCTGAAGGGGTTGCTGTGGAGCTCACCGGAGATCCACTTGGACTTTTGGAAGATTAAAGAAATAGCTAAGATTTCTGATCTTTACCACTCAGGAACCCTTGTAACTGCTTCACAACTAGCAGGACCCAGTGGGGAAAACCTGCTGTGGTTCAGATTTGAGAGCTACAGAGTACTGAGTATTGTCAAGGCTAGGGGATTCCCCACGACATCTCTCCGAGAAAAAACAAAGTGGGAAACTAGGTGGTGCCAAGGGGGAATGGGATCCCAAATCAGTTGCGAAAACTCTGTATGAGTTATGGCTTTTCCGCATCTGGGGTTGTGCAGCTATTACGAGTTGCAAAATAACTTATTTTGTACGTACATTAAGCCTCGTAATCCAAACAGCCCGTTCACGTATTCTCCAATAGAAGTCAATGGAGAAGACAAATAGATAAACAAACAAACCTCTAAACCCCTAATCTGTTGCGCAAAGCCCATGACGTATTCGCCTATGAAAGTGTACATGAAAATGCGGATATTTCATATTGCAAAAATGTTTTCAGAACAGAATATGTTCTATTTATTTATAAATAAATAATTCTCTATATATGTGATGATTTTTGGACTGATAATATCTATTTATAGTGAGATATGTATATGAATATATTTATGAATAGATATCTAGAGATCTATATGTGAACCTCTCATAGAAAATCCATCTTAGATATTGCGCAATGTGCATAAGATTGTAATGTAAAATATTTTCATTATCACCATAGTTAAACATATCTGTATACATATAAACGTATGTGTATGTATGTCAATGTAAAAGTTTTTTTTTTCCGAACAACCGAGATTGCATATATTTGATCCCCTATAACTTTTGTATGCAATATTTTTTTTTAAATAATTTTTATTGGACAGTGTTTATATGAGTGTAACTGTACTTTGTAATGTATTTTTAAAGGGTTTCGTGAAACGATTGTTGCATAAAAGACAAATGCATGCTTGCAATCACAATTTTTCAAGACTTATAATACCTGCGCAATGGAAATTGATTGTAAAAAGACCATATTGCGAAGTCTATAAGGAGAGGGAGTTAGTGCGGTCACAATATCTAGCTCCCTGAAGTTAACGTATCTGTGTCTTTCAACTTGTAATACCAGCACTAATGCGGCCACACAAATTTTTTACTTTGAGCGCAGTTAGTGAATGAGCGGGAAAAAAAATAGCATGCTACTTGTAATCTGGCCCGCAATGCACTCTATAAACCTAGTATTGAATTTATTCCCTGCCTTCTTGTAATCATGGGTGCCGCCATGTTGATATCTATCATTCACTACATTTTATTGTTGACCTGTTTGCACATGTGCAGTAACTCTCCCTCATATAACTGTTGTGTAACTTAGGTTCCATAATGGCAGCTCCCATGATTAGAGGGAGGTTCCTGAAATGTATTTAATGTTTAGGGTCCCTTTAAGAATCTACATGAAGATCTTCTATTCAGACATATGCTGGATGGTTAAAGGGACATTGTACACTAGATTTTTCTTTGCATAAGTGTTTTGTAGATAATCAATTTATATAGCCCATCTGGGTGTGTTTTTGTAAAAATGCATAGTTTTGCTTATTTTGAAATAAGATTGCGCTGATTTTCAGGTTTCTAACCAAGCCTCAAAGTGTTAGATGTATACTGATGTATACAGACTTCAGACTGCTTCTGTTTGTATAATGGGTCTTTTCATATGCAGGGAAAGGGGGAGGTTCTGCTATCAGCCCCTTTCAGTGGGTGTCCCAAGCTTATCTCATTAACAGTGTTAAATTGGGAGCTGCTAAGTAAGTTTTTAAAACGTTTTATACTGTATTTTTACATCAGTATCAGTGCATATTATTCTTTATAGTAGTGTTTATTACCGTATTGGCCTGAGTATAGGCCGCACTTTTTTACCCTAATGCAAATCTTTAAATTAGGGGTGCGGCCTATATTCAGACGCGGCCTATAATCGGAAGCTATACAGCAGTTTTTGCCGCAGTGTAACTGTGTGTGCTATGGGGGCAGTTGGAGGCTGGAGCGGAGCAGACAGTAGAACAATAGACAGCAGCAGTGAGGATCATGACAATGGGGGCTGCTGTGGGCATCTAGGGCTGGGAAGTGGGCGGACAGACTTGAAGATGGCTTAAGCTGACAGTGGAGCCTGGTCAAGCCCTCTGGGTATTGTAGTCCTTTGCACGGAAATCCTGGGCCCGGAAGTAAAGAGGTTCACGCTGTGGTAAGTTCAGGAATTTCCCGTATTACAGATTCTGGTCTCTCTCTGGTTTTGCAGGGACAGGAGAGGAAGCAGTGTGGAGGTGCTGTGGGGTCAGGTAGGGTATTTTGTTAAGCTATTATAAGGACATACATTTACAGCTGTTGGCATATTCTCAATAGGAATATAAACTATAAAGGTGGTGGTATTTTTTGTACAGAAACCAGAACACTTGTTGTCATTGCAATATAAAACATTGTTTTCTCTTAAAATGTTGTGCTACAAGGGTGTTTGTCAAATGTTAGTCAGCAAAGCAATATACCAGACAAAGTGAAAACCTAAGTAAATACATTAGAAAATAAGTTAAATGTTTGGCATAGCACTTTATGTGTATATTTTCTATAAAATGTTCATTTTCTTTAAAATGGCACCAAACTTTAAGGGTGCTGCTTATAATCAGGTGCGGCCTATACTCGGGCCAATACGGGTATATGCAGTTAAATGAAAATTGATGTATACTGCCCCTTTAAACTGGGTATAATGTTCATTTGTTGTTTTTTGTTTTGTTATGTCTTATCACATTTGTTATACTATTTTTTTTTTTTTCCAATAACGATACGATTCAAGCAAACCTACTGGTCTCCAGCAGCATAATCATTCATTTACCCTGCAGTAGTTTAACAGATTGGTTATCATATCAAGAGTTTAGACTGCTTGTTCAATCTACGAGAGTTCAACCACAGAATTTGCATTGTAGCTGAAGTGCACTTCAGTGATTGTCCATTTATATTAGGCCACTATAATATTCTATAGTGTCACTTTTGTGACATGCACTGTTTAATATCAGCAGGAGAGATGCGTTCACTCGTGATTTCCCTCTAACATTTTTATCATTCACATGTCACTGTTTGATGTATCTGTGTTGCAAGATGATTTACTAGCATTTTATCATGCTGTCATACTGGGAGAGCTGAAAGTTAGGGTAATTGCTTTAAGAACTATAGCACAGAGATTTACACACAACAGTAACAATACCAGAATCGCATTGATAGCTTATGATATATTGCTTTTATTCTCAGTTAGTATATATATATATATATATATATATATATATATATATATATATATATATATATATATATATATATATATATACACATACATATATACACATACATACACATATATATATATATATATATATATATATATATATGTATATATATAAGCAAACTGTAGTCACCAAGCACTCCCGTTGTTAATATAGTGCCTAGGTGCAGTGCATAAAAATAATATACACAAAAAACAGAAACCGCACTCTTAGGGCTTATTTTCACCACCACTGTGGACTTTAATCAATTAGTAATGTTTCGGGGTTTCCCCCTTTATCAAACATCGATGTTTGATAAAGGGGGAAACCCCGAAACGTTACTAATTGATTAAAGTCCACAGTGGTGGTGAAAATAAGCCCTAAGAGTGTGGTCTCTGTTTTTTTTTTTGTATATATATATATATATATACATATATACACACTGTCAAATAGGCGGTAGCCCAGCACTCAAACCTCTGTGGCAGAATGGTGACCTGGGTGCATTCCTCAATGATCAAATATAAAGCCTTGTAGGAAGAGAGAACAATCAATAGTGTTTATTTAGAATACATATTTAGAATACATCATGAGAAGTCATAGTTGACGTTTCGGCCCATTCAATGTGCCTTCTTCAAGACCAATTTAATCTCAATTCGGCTAACACGCCGTACTCCAGATGAAGAGAGAAAACGTCAACTATGACTTCTCATGATGTATTCTAAATAAACATTATTGATTATTCTAAATCCCGTGAGTGCCCTCTCTTCCTACAATGCTATATATATATATATATGTTGTAGTGATAAAAAAACTTCTTTAGTCTTTGACTATAATATCTTCCCAACTATGATGACATGGGACCAAAATAATGCAACCACAGAAATGTTGCTGCAGAAGAAGAACCTCAACTCCATCATAAACATGATTTGACCCTCCCTAGCCATGACTCATAGGCTTTGCCTCGCAATTTCACAGATGCAAACAAGTGCCTGGCCATCTATCTGTTGTGTGCTGGGCATGCAGGTTTTAAGAAGATTTAAATGCACATGGGAAGTCTCTCGTCTTGCCGTTATGTCTGATAAGGTTATTTAGTTTTCCATTATCTTTTTATTTAACTTGTTTTGTGCTTATGTTAAAGTGGATTATTTCATAGATGTGCGTTTGTTTACATTTTTGCCAGTAATCTGCAGGTATAAAATGGTAAAAAATATCCCACCTTATACTTTTGTTGTAGATATTGTTTTCATACTTTTGCATTTCATTTTACCAGCTTTCATAAAAAAAAACTGTCCAGGGATAAATACAAAAAACTGGACATTTCAACATTTTTGTGTCTAACCATTAGGGATGGGCGAATGTGTTTATATTTGAATTTGAATGTTAGAATGAATGTCATTGTAGAAATTCAATTTACATAATCGAATGTTGATAAGAACGAATATTCTTAAAAATTCTGTTATCGAATGTCATTTACAGTTTTCGAATGTCACTTTCAAATTCGAATGTGACATTCGAATTCAAATGTGACATTTGAATATTACATTTATAAAAACACAGTTGTAGACTATAAAATACTATTTTGAATATAAATACTACATTCGAATTTGAATGTCACATTCGAATATTACATTTATTTAACACAGTTGTAGACTAAAAATACTATTTCAAATTTGAATGTTACATTCAAATTTGAATATTACATTAAAAAAAACACAGAATTAGACTAGAAATTCTATTTCAAATTCGAATTTGACATTCAAATTTTAATGTGGCATTCGAATTTGACTATTACTATTTATTAAACAGTTGTAGACTAGAAATACTATTTTGAATTAGTATCTTACATTCAAATTCAAATATATCACATTTTAATTCAAATATTACATATCAAAATTGAATGAATACATAGCTAAACAATCTATTATTCAAACAAATATTTTCAAATTTTATTGAAAAACTCAAACGAAAATTCGAAAATAGAATGTTAGAATGTTATATAAACATTCGAAAATTCAATTTGAATGAACAAATGTATCAAAATTAGTTTTAAATTTCGAATTTTTAGAAACATTCGCCCATCCCTACTAACCATTGTTATTGTATAGTCCGTCAATATTAGTCCTTATATAAATTTCTATAAGTACATGTATTTAAAAGCCATATACGAGATCTCACATGACTTACTTTCTATAGGAAAAGCAAAATAATGGAAATGATGACTGCCAAGTCTACAAATGGCTTATAGGAATTCCGTTCCTCCTGTGTTTGCTGCTGACTTCAAATTTGTTATCTTATTTAAATCCATAACAAGCATACTGGGCGCCCCATCTTGGAGCTTATATTATATTATTTAACTTTTAAACTGTGCAAACAAAATTTAAAAATGTAATACGTCTGCTCTCCATTATGTGAGCTAAACTGAAGTGAAAGAAACAACTGTCAAAAAGCAGATCTGTGAAAGTGCACTGCTTCTGTCACATGATGCAACAAGATGGCGGCCCCCAGTATAAAATGCAGAACTTTAGCAGCTAGATTCTGTAATGAGTTAAAAAAGAGATTGACTTGTATCCTGTAGCCAGCTGTTTAATTTCCCTTTAACATATTTCTTTTATTTCATAAGGCTATTTTAATGATTGCGATTTTTTACTTTCTAACATGATTTCTGTCAGCGTGGTCATGATCAGGATTTAGCCGGTTTGTTGGTGAACAAGATCTTTTGCATAGGTTTTAAAAAAAAAAAAAAAAAAAATCCAGGTTCACGTCATCCCAATTTACAATATCTAGAACATTTCGTCACCATAGTCTTATATTAATAGGAATAATATTTAGAAAAGATAAACCTTGTTTTGTGCAATGTTGGTTTGGAACTTTTGGCGATATTTGAAACCTTGTAACATAGCCGTTTCATGAGAACTGTTAAAATCCCATTATAGAAGATGATATTAGTTGTCGCCCACTTTCTTCTTACAGAAAATAAATTTCCTGCACTGTTCTTCGTGATTTTAGATGGTCATATTCAAATGACATTCAGATTGTTTAAAGGGTCATGAAACCCAATTTTTTTCTTTCATGATTCAGATAGAGAATACAATTTAAAAAAAAGTTTCCAATTTGCTTCGTTCTCCTGCTATTCTTTGTTCAACATCCCTGAAGCACTACATGACAGGAAATAGTGCTGCCCTCTAGTGCTCTTAATAATGTATATCATTGTTGCAAAACTGTTGCCATAAAGTGCTGCAGACACGTGCACACTCCTAAACTTACCTTTCTGCTTTTCAACAAAGGATAACAATATAACAAAGAAAATTTGATAATAGAACATACAATTTTGAACAACTTTCCAATTTACTTCTGTTTGAATCATGAAAGAAAATGTTGGGTTTTATGTCCCTTTAACAATTATCAGGATGGTTAAAGGGACACTGAACCCAAATCTTTTCTTTCATGATTCAGATAGAGCATGACATTTTAAGCAACTTTCTAATTTACTCCTATTATCAAATTTTCTTCATTCTTTTGGTATCTTTATTTGAAATGCAAGAATGTAAGTTTAGATGTCGGACCATTTTTGGTGAACACCCTGGGTTCTTCTTGCTGATTGGTGAATAAATTCATCCACTAATAAAAAAAGTGCTGTCTAGACAAATGAACCAAAAAAGAAGCTTAGATGCCTTCTTTTTCAAATAAAGATAGCAAGTGAACGAAGAAAAATTGATAATAGGAGTAAATTAGAAAGTTGCTTAAAATTGCATGCTCTATCTGAATCACCAAAGAAAAAAACTGGGTTCAGTGTCCCTTTAATTTTACATGGGTAATTTTTTTTCTTTCTTAAACGCTGTATAAAGGGATTATTCCACAATGTTTTTTAAAGGGATATTAAACCTAAAAATTTTCTTTCATGATTCAGATAGAGAATACCATTTTTAAAAAGTTTCCAATTTACTTCTATTATGAAATTTATTTCATTCTCCTGTTATTCTTTGTTGAAGAGATACCTAGGTGGCGTGCACATGCCTGAAGTACTACATGACAGGAAATAGTGCTGCCATCTAGTGTTCCTGCCAATGTATAACATTGTTGCAAAACTGCTGCAGACACGTGCACACTCTTGAGCTAACATTTCTGCATTTCAACAAAGGATAACAAGAAAACGAAGAAAATATGATAATAGAAGTAAATTAGAAAGTTGTTTAAAATGTTATGTTCTATCTGAATCATGAAAGAAAAAAAATTGGGTTTTATGTCCCTTTAAGTTATCTTTTATTGGTTTCTATTGAGTCCAATGAGTGGTGATAATAGTACACTGTGGTCAATATTTAAAAAGTGCTCCTCCAGAAAAAAAAATACTATATAAAACGGCTAAGGAACGTAAAAGTGTAAAAAGGAAAAATTAAATGCCTAAAGGGATAGGAAAGTCAAAATTTAACTTTATGATTCAGATAGAGCATGTAATTTTAAGACACTTTTAAATTCACTTCTATTTTTAAATGTGCTTCGTTCTCTTGATATCCCTTGTTGAAAATTAATAAACACATATCATGCACTAGTGGGAGCTAGCTGCTTATTGGTGCCTGCACACATTTGTCTCTTGTGATTGGCTAACTAGATGTGTTCAGCTAGCTGCCAGTAGTGCATTGCTGTTCCTTCAGCAAAGGATAACAAGATAATTAAGCAAATTTGATAATAGAAGTAAATTGGAAAGTTGTTTAATATTGTTGTTTAATATTGTATGTTCTATCCAAATTACAAAAGAAAATTTTGAGGTTTCCTGTCCCTTTAATCACCCCTGATAATTCATTAATTACAATTAGCAAAAGCAGCCTTGATCTTTTGTTTTTAAAATAAGAATAGTATTTAGAAAAGACAAAACCTCGTTCTGTACAGTGAGATATTGAACTTTTGGTGATACTTTAAACCTCGTAACTTAGCAGTTTCATGATTTTGTTATAGAAGGTGATATCAGTTGCACTGACAATTCATGATTGTGATTGACAAATAAGTTTTGCAATTTAAAAAAATATATATTTGTCTGCTGCTGGTATCTATGACAGTGGAAATCGCCTTGTGTTGCGAGAAGATGACAGCTTTGAGATGGAAGCCACTGCATTGATTTAAATGGAGCTGATTTTGCCACTTGCTGCGCTAATCAGGGATGGGCACAGATCTCTTTGAATACTGCAATTTCTGAGCAACAAAGTTGCAGCAAGTGTTTTGAGAGGGATATTAGTGTCACTAGCAATTTTTTTAAATCTAGGATGATGATGCATCAAGGACATCACTGTTGCAACATTTTGGGCACGTTTTCTTTTCCCACAATCACGAAAACTCAGCTAGAGTTAAGCTTTTTGCGCTAATTTATATTACAAGTTAAAAAAACTAAAAACTTACGGCTAGATTACGAGTCTTGCGTTAGCCTTAAAAAGCAGCGTTGAGAGGTTCCAACGCTGCTTTTTAACGCCCGCTGGTATTACGAGTCTTGAAATGACAGGCTCACCGCTCACTTTTTTTGTCAGACTCGAAAATACCGCAAATCCACGTCAATTGCGTATTATATTTTCAATGGGACTTGCATAACGCCGGTATTACGAGTCTTCCAAAAAGTGAGCGGTACAGCCTCTCCTGTCAAGACTGGTACCGCATTTAAAAGTCAGTAGTTAAGAGTTTTATGGGCTAACGCCGTAGCATAAAATTCTTAACTAAAGTGCTAAAAAGTACACTAACACCATAAACTACCTATTAACCCCTAAGCCGAGGCCCCCCCACATCGCAAACACTAAAATACATTTTTTAACCCCTTATCTGCCGAACAGGACATCGCCGCCACTTTAATAAATATATTAACCTCTAAACCGCCGCACTCCCGCATCGCAAACACTAGTTAACTATTATTAACCTCTAATCTGCCGTCCCTAACATCGCCGACACCTACCTACATTTATTAACCCCTAATCTGCCGCCCCCAACGTCGCCGCCACTATATTAAAGTTATTAACCCCTAATCTAAGTCTAACCCTAACACTTCCCTAACTTAAATATAATTTAAATAAATCTAAATAAAATAACTATCATTAACTAAATTATTCCTATTTAAAACTAAATACTTACCTATAAAATAAACCCATAGCTAGCTACAATATAACTAATAGTTATTTTACAGGCAACTTTGTATTTATTTTAACTAGGTACAATAGTTATTAAATAGTTATTAACTATTTAATAGCTACCTAGTTAAAATAAAGACAAATTTACCTGTAAAAATAAAACCTAACCTAAGTTACAATTACACCTAACACTACACTACAATTAAATTAATTCCCTAAATTAACTACAATTAAATACAATTAAATACAATGATCTAAAGTACGAAAAAAAAAAAAACACTAAATTACAGAAAATAATAAAATAATTACAAGTTTTTTAAACTAATTACACCTAATCTAATCCCCCTAATAAAATAAAAAAGCCCCCCAAAATAATAAAAAGCCCTACCCTATACTAAATTACAAATAGCCCTTAAAAAGGCCCTTTGCAGGGAATTGCCCCAAAGTAATTAGCTCTTTTACCTGTAAAAAAAACATTAAAACCCACCACCCACACACCCAACCCTACTCTAAAACCCACCCAATCCCCCCTTAATAAAACCTAACACTAACCCCTTGAAGATCACCCTACCTTGAGATGTCTTCACCCAACCAAGTCGAAGTCCTCAACGAAGCCGGGCTAAGTGGTCCTCCAGACGGACAGAAGTCTTCATCCAAGCCGGCCAGAAGAGGTCCTCCAGACGGGCAGAAGTCTTCATCCAGGCGGCATCTTCTATCTTCATCCATCCGGCGCAGAGCGGGTCCATCTTCAAGACATCCGACGCGTAGCATCCTCTTTGTTCTTCATCCGACGACTGAATGAAGGTTCCTTTAAATGACGTCATCCAAGATGGCGTCCCTTCAATTCCGATTGGCTGATAGAATTCTATCAGCCAATCAGAATTAAGGTAGAAAATATCCTATTGGCTGATGCAATCAGCCAATAGGATTGAACTTCAATCCTATTGGCTGATTGGAACAGCCAATAGAATGCAACCTCAATCCTATTGGCTGTTCCAATCAGCCAATAGGATTGAAGTTCAATCCTATTGGCTGATTGCATCAGCCAATAGGATTTTCTCTACCTTAATTCCGATTGGCTGATAGAATTCTATCAGCCAATCGGAATTGAAGGGACGCCATCTTGGATGACGTCATTTAAAGGAACCTTCATTCAGTCGTCGGATGAAGAACAAAGAGGATGCTACGCGTCGGATGTCTTGAAGATGGACCCGCTCTGCGCCGGATGGATGAAGATAGAAGATGCCGCCTGGATGAAGACTTCTGCCCGTCTGGAGGACCTCTTCTGGCCGGCTTGGATGAAGACTTCTGTCCGTCTGGAGGACCACTTCGCCCGGCTTCGTTGATGACTTCGGCCCGGTTGGGTGAAGACTTGTCAAAGGTAGGGTGATCTTCAAGGGGTTAGTGTTAGGTTTTATTAAGGGGGGATTGGGTGGGTTTTAGAGTAGGGTTGGGTGTGTGGGTGGTGGGTTTTAATGTTGGGGGGTATTGTACTTTTTTTTACAGGTAAAAGAGCTGATTACTTTGGGGCAATGCCCCGCAAAAGGCCCTTTTAAGGGCTATTTGTAATTTAGTATAGGGTAGGGCTTTTTATTATTTTGGGAGGCTTTTTTATTTTATTAGGGGGATTAGATTAGGTGTAATTAGTTTAAAAAACTTGTAATTATTTTCTGTAATTTAGTGTTTGGTTTTTTTCGTACTTTAGAAAATTGTATTTAATTGTAGTTAATTTAGGGAATTAATTTAATTATAATGTAGTGTTAGATGTAATTGTAACTTAGGTTAGGTTTTATTTTACAGGTAAATTTGTCTTTATTTTAACTAGGTAGCTATTAAATAGTTATAACTATTGTACCTAGTTAAAATAAATACGAAGTTGCCTGTAAAATAAAAATAAATCCGGCTCTCCCCCATTGATTCCTATGGGGAAATCGTGCATGAGCACGTTTTGCCAACTCACCACTACCGTAAGCAGCGCTGGTATTGAGGTGAGATGTGGAGCAAAATTTTGCTCTCTGCTCACTTTACTGCGGCTAACGCCGGGTTTGTAAAAACCCGTAATACCAGCGTTGTCTGTAGGTGAACGGTGAGGGAAAATTGCTCGTTAGCATCGCACACCATTACTGACAAACTCGTAAACTAGCCGTTATTTTGCAGAAGCGTTAACCCGAATAGTGCAAAAATCCTAATCTGTCAATACATATATACACACATAAATACATTACATATACCCAAGATCTCATATCTTTGAGCCCTTATAACTTTGTGTAATATTTTTTTTATTAGACAGTGAAACTGTACTTTGTCATGTATTGCTAATGTGTTTTGTGCAACTTTTTTGTTTCGGAAAACAGTTAACCACAGCTCTGAGATCGCGGTAGGGATTGAAGCGCAAACGGCGATTACGCTAGTGCAATTGCGATTTCGCTCAACTTGTAATATCAGCGCAATGAAAAAGGCTTGTGAAAAGACGATATAGCTTGCGCAAAACAGTTTGCGCCTCACTTGTAATCTAGCCCTTCATTGAAAAAAGATTAATGTATTTTATTGTCACTGAAAAAAATGAGGCTGGATTTTTTTTTTTTATCTTGCTGTGAGATTTACTGTGTTTTTTTAAATACATGTGACACAATATTTACTTTTTCAATAACTGTGACACCCCGGGGCTCCATTAATATAATACAGTTGTATAAAACTGAAGATACTGTGAACTATAAAGGATAGAAATCACTCAAAACCTTATCAGAATAATGACTTAAAGCTCAATCCATATCATAAGCAATTATGGATTTTACAACTGACACCTTCAGTTTATCGCTGTGGTACCATTATGCTTTTAATACTTTTATATCTTAGAATAAAGCATTTAAGATTTTATCCTCATGTTTACTACAGAGGCATTTATATTTGCATTGACTTCACTGGCATTTACAAACAGAAGATACAACAATTTGCCTATTCTTGCATTGATTTTAGCATCAAGGTTCTTTTTAGCTCTATTGAAAATGAGATAAAAATGCATTCTCATTTATAGGGGATGTACTGAAAATTGTTCTCCCTTTTAATATATTCCCAAAGATCTAATTTAACTGCTGGTTATGTAAACAAAAGGCAGAAGCAGAAATCAACCCCTTACTGGGAGGGAGAGAGCAATTTTAAAGGGTGTTGCTGCTGCTTTGAATTTTCTGAGTAAATTGTCCCTTTAACACAAGGAAAAAATGTTTATTCACATATTTGTCCTTTTCTTGTAATTTATTAGTGGGCATTACAATTAAGGGAAAATTACTCATGTAAAATTGTGACTGTAAAACCAAATGGTTAAAAGAAGAAAATTTATATTCCAAGACACAGACAATTTAATGAGTACTTCCCACAAGGGGCTAGATTTATTAAGCTGCGAACGCAGCTGTTTCCAAGCGAGCCTTCCGGCTCACCGTAAGCAAAAGTTATGAAGCAGCGGTCATAAGACCGCTGCTCCTTAACTCATCCGCCACTTTTGAGGTGGCGGACAGCATTCATCCCAATCAGATACGATCGGGATGTTTGACACCCCCTGCTAGCGGCCAATTGGCAGCTAATGTGCAGGGTGCAGCATTGCACAAGCATTGCTGTCGGTATTTAGCGATGTCTGGTGGACATGATCCGCTACAGCAGATCATGTCTGTCCGACATTTATTAAATCTACCCCAAGGTGTCATTGAAATAATGAAATTCTATATTCATAAGAGAAATTATTTCCTTAAAAGGGATAGACTACTTTAAATTAAACGGTTACTAAACTCTAATTAAACTGTTACTATTTAGACAGAGTATGCAATTTTAAGCAACTTTCTCATTTTCTCCTATTATCAATTTTTCTTCATTCTATTGGTATCTTTATTTAAAAAAAATGGAATTAAATCTTAGGAGCTGGCACATTTTGGTTCAGCACCTGGGTAGCACTTGCTAATTGGTGGCTAAATGTAGCCATCCAATCAGCAAGCGATACCCAGGTGCTGAACCAAAAATGGGCCGGCCTTTAAGCTTTTATTGCAGCTTTTTAAAATAAAGATACCAATAGAACGAAGAAAATTTGATAATAGGAGTAAATTAGAAAGTTGCTTAAAATTGCATGCTCTATCTGAATCATGAAAGTTTAATTTTGACTAGACTATCCCTTTAATATAAATAGTTATATTATTTTAACAAACTCATCAAAAGGGATATGAAACTCCCCAAAAATATTTTGTGATTCAGACAGAGCATAACATTTAAAAAAGTTTACAGTTTACTTCTATTATACAATTTTTTCATTCCTATAGTTTTCGTTATTGAAGAGATACCTAATTAGTTAGGAAATTGTGGTTGCATCTAGGGTTCTTGTGAATGGATTAGATTCTTGTAAAACTGGGGCCAAATATTGCTCCAGATACGTACAGTCATGCACGCTCCTGAACTGAATGAAAATTAGATAATAGAAGTAAATTAGTAAGTTGTTTCAAACAGCATTCTCTGTCTAAATCTTAAAAAAAAAATTGGGGTTTAATATTCCGTTAAGCTCCCTATGATCATGATTTACGCTTGAATGATTACCGTGACTTCAGAGCTCTGGGTAACTGTTTCACGAAACTAAAAAGTTGCACAAAACATATCAAAATACATTACACTCATAATAACACCGTCTAATACCAATTCCTAAAAAAAATATTGCACAAAACTAGTTATAAGGGCTCAAAGACATGGGGGGGATATTTATCAAAGGTCTGGCAGACCTGATCCGACAGTGCGGATCAGGTCCGCCAGACCTCGCTGAATGCGGAGAGCAATGCGCTCTCCGTATTCAGCATTGCACCAGCAGCTCTTGTGAGCTGCTGGTGCAACTCCACCCCCTACAGATTTGCGGCCGCCAGCAGGGAGGTGTCAATTAGGGATGGGCGAATGTTTCTAAAAATTCAAAATTTAAAACGATTTTTGATACATTCGTTCGAATCGAATTTCGAATGTTTATATAACATTCTAACATTCTATTTTCGAATTTTTGTTTTCGAATTTTTCAATAAAATTCTAAATATTCGTTTGAATAATAGAATGTTTAGCTATGTATTCATTCAATTTCGAAATGTGATGTTTGAATTCGAATGTGACATTCGAATGTGACATTCAAATTTGAAATAGTATTTCTAGTCTACAACTGTGTTTAATAAATGTAATATTCAAATTTGAAATAGTATTTCTAGTCTAATACTGTGTTTTAAATGTGATATTCGATTCGAATGTGACATTCGAAATAGTATTTCTAGTCTAATACTGTGTTTTATAAATGTAATATTCGAATGTGACATTTGATTCGAATGTGACATTCGAAATAGTGTTTCTAGTCTACAATTGTGTTTTATAAATGTAATATTCGAATTCGAATGTGACATTCGAAAACTGTAAATAACATTAGAAAATCGAATTTTTAAGAATATTCGTTCTTATCAACGTTCTATTATGTAAATCGAATTTCTACAATAACATTCGTTCTAACATTCAAATTCGGATATAAACACATTCACCCATCCCTAGTGTCAATCAACCCGATTGGGTTGATTTTCGGCGATGAGCAGGCGGACAGGGTTATGGAGCAGCCTGCAGGCTCGCCAGAAACACGGGCCCTCAAGCTCCATTTGCAGCTTGATAAATGGGCCCCATGAGGTCTCAAGTGTTAGGAAAAAAAAGGCAGGCAAATGGCTTTAACATAGACATACATACATATACATGTCTAAAGATGGATATGTAATATATATATATTTGCCAACACATATACACATATAGAATAGGGGGTGTACTAGGCGCTGCCCTAAAGAAATTGTTTCAATCACAAAAATATCAATAAGTATATGAAAGCAACAAAAAATAACCGTTCAGTATATGAACACTTCCTACCCCTTTAACAATATAATTATAAGTAAATGGCTATGCTAGTGATGAATGATAGCATCATACAAATCAAAATGCCACACTGTATTGTGATGAATAGATCATTAAATGTGAAGCCAAAACATATACCATAAGGAAGGAAGTCCAATTTCCAACAATTTAGATACACTACTGCTCCTTTAAAAGAGTCCCATCACAAACTCGACATGATCAGCTGAAACAAGAAGACTGAGTGTGCAGAAGGTTTTTTTAATGTCTTTTATATGATCCGGTGAGGCCACAGTAGTGTCAGGCTATTGGCAAGTACGTGGGCTGAGGATCAATATAGTTTTTATTTTAAATACCCGCATCAAAAACTCTGTACCCAGCGGCTAACGTGTTATAGTGTGGACATTTGCTGTTAGCCTAAGCCGCAACAACGGAACATAAAGCTTCAATGTGCTAAAGATTGCACGAGTGTGATTGGCGGACACACCCCTACTTTGAAGCCAATGAGGGAAACCGAAAACCACTGAAGACATCCGGATTGGCTTACCTTGGGACACACACCCTTGTCTTCTTAGTGTTTGAGACGCTGAGGGAACACTCGTCTTGGCTGGGAGAGGACACTGAAGTGGGTTTGCTGTGATTTTTACTGTGTTTATCGTGCTGTTTTAACTTTTATATAGTGTGATTCTTTATTCAAGACCTACATTAAAAGATTAACGTTGATCTACACTTAGATTGGTTTGTGCGCTCCTGTCTTTCTTCTTGTTTCAGCTGAACATATACACATATAAACACATATAATTGCATTGGAGCCATCTGCAGTTAAAAGGGACAGCCTACACCATAATTTGTATTGTTTTAAAAGATAGATAATCCCTTTATTACCCATTCCCTTGTTTTGTATAACCAACACAGTTATATTAATACACTTTTTACCTCTGTGATTATCTTGTATCTAAGCCTCTGCAAACTGCCCCCTTATTTCAGTTCTTTTGACAGTGCTGGCTCATAGGAGCACAGTGTTATCTATATGACACACATGAACTAACACCCTCTAGTGGTGAAAAACTGTCAAAATGCCCTGAGAGAAGAGGCGGCCTTGAAGGGCTTAGAAATTAGCCTATGAACCTCCTAGGTTTAGCTTTCAACTAAGAATACCAAGAGAACAAAGCAAAATTGGTGATAAAAGTAAATTGGAAAAATGTTTAAAATTACATGCCCTATCTGAATCCTGAAAGTTTATTTTAGACTAGACTGTCCCTTTAAGTAGTAGAAACATGAAAGGTTTGAGCTATCAGCTAGATTACGAGTGAAAAAGCATTGTTATGCTTCATAATGCTGCTTTTTCCCTAACGCCGCTATTACAAGTCTTGTAGGTATAGGTGTACCGCACACCTTTTTGGCCGTCACACAACGTCACTACCGCACTTTTTTCAATGGGACTCCCATAACGCCGGTATTACGAGTTTTCCTGGGAGGCCAAAAAGTGAGCGGTACACCCTATACTGACAAGATCCGTACCGCCATCTTGTCAGTAGTTATGAGTTTTAGGTTACAAAGCTGTAGCATAAAACTCATAACTAAACTGCTACAAAGTACACTAAACACCATAAACTACCTTATTAACCCCTAAACCGAGGCCCTCCCGCATTGCAAACACTAAAATAAAATTATTAACCCCTAATCTGCCGTCCGCCCACACCGCCGCTATAATAAACCTATTAACCGCTAAACCGCTGCCCTCCCGCATAGCAAACACTAAAATAAAATTATTAACCCCTAATCTGCCGTCCGCCCACACCGCCGCTATAATAAACCTATTAACCACTAAACCGCAAGCCTCCACAACGAAATATACTAAAATAAATTATTAACCTTTAAACCTCTGACCTCCCACATCACTAACTCTACATAAATATATTAACCCCTAATCCTAATGTAACCCTAAACCTAACACCCCCTAACTTAAATATAATTAAAATAAATCTAAATAAACCTTACAATTATTAACTAAATAATTCCTATTTAAAAATAAATACATACTTACCTGTAAAAAAACCCTAAGCTAGCTACAATATAACTAATAGTTATATTGTATCTTATTTTGCTATAAAAAAAATCACATTCCAATGTTCTGCACATAGCAGAATATGTTCTAAGTATTTCTAAATAGATATTCCTATATACAGTATATCTATACTAAACATGTATATATAGGTATAAATATATATTGTACCAAAAAAACATTAGATATATGTAGACATATATTTATGAATAGAACATATTCTGTTATGTGAAGAAAATTGGAACGTGAAACATTCATGATCAGGTTTGCGTGTGAGTAAGGTTTTTTACACTTTTGTATTCACCATTGACTTCTATAGGGGAATACGTGAACGCACACAGGATATTCTAACTTCGGCTTTTTGCGCTCATTGGGTCAGCACTCGAACGGAAACAGTTTAATTTCAACTCGTAATACGAGCGCAACTTGACAGGCGCAAAAAGCTTACTTCTAGCGCAATCAATGCTCAAGCAGGATATTGCAATATCACGCCTGTGTTAACTATCACTCATATTATAAAAGTTGAAATTAAATGCGACCACTCAAGCGCAATCTAAGTTAGCACGCGTCAGTATAGTGTGACTAAAGACCATGCATAAAGGGTAGTGAATTTAAAAAAAAAAACAATAAAAATACATATAATAATAAAAAAAAATTCATATAAATATTACCAAAACATTTTTATA
The DNA here is from genome assembly GCF_027579735.1 of Bombina bombina. Taxonomy (NCBI): domain Eukaryota; kingdom Metazoa; phylum Chordata; class Amphibia; order Anura; family Bombinatoridae; genus Bombina; species Bombina bombina. Next base: position 109,617,061 of record NC_069508.1, on the reverse strand, counting down.
AGGGTTCTAATATTTTAAAATAAATAGAACATTTTCTTCTTTGTGAAGAACATTGGAATGTAAAATATGCATAACTCATGATAGGTAAAGCACACTTGGAGGCTGCTTGTTAAACTTTTTGAATTAGGCTTCTATGTGTTTGGAGGTGAGGCCCAGGAGTAATGGCTTGTACACTCTCACCACCCATCATAAAGGGCTCATCCACAGATGTTAACACACCGATAATTTTAGAACAAACTAAGGTGATCAACCCTATGTAAGCTATGGAATTGTTACATGAATTTAACTTTTGTAACTGAATTTTTTGGTAAGTCGTATGCTTTTATCTCATTTAGCACATCTAATTCCAAGGTTTCCAAGAGCGACAAAACACAAGATTCATGTAATCACAATAAAGTCTGATATTATTCTTTTTTGTGTAAATGCTTTTAACTTTTGCTTTATTAAGTGCTTAATTTAACTTGAAGGTTTCCTATCAAATCACCTCTCTTCTCTCCTCTAAACTACACACATTTAGATTGTTGAATCTTTTTAAGTTGTTTTTTTGTTTTTGTTTTTTACACATTGTACCTTTTTAGGAAATCTCCTTTGATATATAATATTATGTAACATTCAAAAGCTTTTGTTATTTATTTATTTTTTATTTGTTTTTTATTAAATCATGCTTTGTAAAGATGACAAAAAGAATAGGTGCCTTAGTTCATTCTTAGTTCGCTAACATATATTAAAGGAAGCTAAAGCCATGATTCAGAAAAAAGGACTACAAACACAGCTTCAGAGTCCAAGCATTTCGGGCTCGCTTGAGAATTTGCTCAGGCAATGATAACCGCAGGCAGAGGTAAAAGGTACAAATTTAAAAAAAACTTCCAATTTGCTTCCATTATCAGAATGTGTACTTTACTATAAGCATTTTGTCATTGGCTTATGGCGGTCACATGATACAGGAGAGAAAAAAAACTAACTTTAGCCAAAAAAACAAACCTACTATTCATTTGAAATGTAAAGTAAATGTTATTGCATTGTTTTTTTATTGCATCTTTGTTGATTCTGCAATTTTACTGTATTTCATGGTCTTTTAGAACCACATTTCCATTAATTAAATTTTATTATCTTCTATAGTTATCTGGTTTGTTCCAGACTATAAATATTGACTGAGTTTAATATTTTATTCAAGGTATCAACAGTCTGCAATAAAGATGGTACCTGGACAGAAAAGCTGAGCCTATGTGAGGGTCTGCAAGGAACATGCAAGCCACCTTTAGAAATAAACAATATTTACTACACGTGTGATGATGGACATAATATAGGTGAGAGAGCTTCACAGACAACATAAGAAGAACATAGAAATGTGAAAAGCTGAGAGAATGTGTTATGGCAAAATAATATATTTATATTATAAAAGATTATCTTCCAGCTTTCCTTACAGATACAAATAGAGTTGCTACACAGCTGGTATTTCACTGGCATGGCGAGAATTTTTCAGTGCTGGATTGGCCCACCGGGATACCGGGACTTTTCCTGGTGGGCCGCCATTGCCATACAGCTGCATCCTTTCTCAGGGAGTTTATGGAGCAAGCCTTGTGCGCATGTGTAGCACATTTTTTCAAGGGCTGACAAGGGTGAGGGGGGCTGTAGAGGCAAAAAAAGGCCCTAGACAAGGTAGTGGGATGAAGGCAGGGCCGGGAGGTGGGGGTGGAGCCAGTCTTCAAACATTTCCAAGGCCGGTCTGATTTCCCAGTCCTGCCCTGGATTTTTTTAAGGTTCAGATAAATGTAGGCAAAGTATAAATATAGAAAAAAAAAGTCTCTGACATGGTCAGAATGATTTTGCAGCCCCCCTTTTTTTCAAACATCTTATACCATATATCTTTGAGCCTTTATATCTGTTTAAAGATTTTTTTAAAAATAATTTTTTTATCAGTGTTTAAATGATTGTTCGTGATTGCACTTGAGCAAACGCATTTACATTCAACTCATAATATGCACACTATTTTTGATGTACAAACAAAGCCAAAAGTCATTTCTTGTAGATAGAACTTTCAAGCCCATACCATGTGTTACGGTTGCCTCCAGGCTGGCTGGAAGTTGGACCGTAGAAAAGGATGCTCCTAGCGCTCACCAAAGGATCATCAGCACCATAGTCACTCTAACTGCTGCGTAGCCACCATAAGTAACGCAGACTCTATGAACCACCGCTGCTGGGCTGGTATCTCGCCGTCTGCTCTGCGCCCTGGACCTACGACCAGGCTCCAGTAGGTGAACCTCTTCCTTCTGTAGCAATCCCCGTAGCTAAGGGAGTATGAAAAGCATAGCAATCCCTGTAGTGATTATAAGCTGTCCCCTACAAACATGAGTCAAAGCTGCAAGTTAGAGGGTCAAAAATAGGTCTGATGTGCTGGAGCACACAGCCTCCTTTTTATTGAGGTTACATGCAAACAGGACACTCTCAGGGGGAGGCATAAAATCCCCCCATCACACATTTGATATTAGATAGAGAGACACTCCCTTTGACAGGCCACAACATTTACTTCAGCAGATAACATTACACACAATAAAACAATGCAGTCCACCTTATCAATACTAGTCTGATTAGACAATGGGAAAGTTGATCACTAAACCTAATTAGAGCTAATCCCAGCAGACTTGTATTTAGAATAGGTTTCTTGAAGCTGAACAAAATTTAACTCTTAATGGCACACAATGAAACTGAACCAAGTGGGAGAAAGCCAGGGACAAGTCATTTCACAGGTCTGGGGACATAGTCTTAAAGGGGGCATTGTTCACCAAAGTCACAATATGTCCCCAGACGGTTCCCAAAGGGCCACACACACCCAACAAAAGTCAATATACTCTCAGGGGCACAATCTTCCAGGGGCCATAGTCATGAGGAAGGAGGCTGGCAAATAGGCTTCTCCAAAATCCAGGGAAGCAGGGCAACCTTCCATTTAAAGGGCCAGTCACAAATAGCAGTTTGTAACATATCTCCCCTTTTGGAGGGAGACTAACAAGGCACCTGACCTTCTGTGGGTCAGTGCCTAAGTTAGTCTCGCAACCCACCCACAAATAAACACTAGCAGCAAAGCAGCCCCCCACAACAAGTAGCACTGGCCTGTAGGTTCCAGGTTATAGGATGAAAGTGTAGCATCCTCTGCCTTCCTGGCGCAGCTGGGCAAATAGCTGATGGTACTTGGGGGGCAGAGGCCAGCGGCACTCTGCCCTGGTGCCAGCGCTTCTGCTGGGGTGAGGGGTTTGCAGGCCAGTCCTGTAACAAGGGGGTCTGTAGGGCAGAGGCCAGCAGCGCTCTGTCCTGATGCCAGCTCTTCTGCTGGGGGAATTGGGGCATAGTCCTGCCCGGTGGCAAAGGGAACGTGGGGGTCAGTGGGGGTTAACATCTCCACTGTTAACCCTGGGCCCAAGTTAGGAGTTAGCTGGGGAGGGGGAGATTGGCTTACCTCCTCCTCCTGATACTCCGGCGGCCGTTGGGAAGGGAGGTCGATGCTCTCATCTTCCTGTGGAACATGCTGCGGCTGGGGAGAGAGACCGGTTGTCTCCTCTCCCTGGAAGGCACACTCCGGCTGGGGAGGGAGGTCGATGCTCTCCCCTCCCTGTAGCTGGGTCTGTCGCTGGGGATCTGGGCCGCCTGCCCAGCATCCCTGTAGGGCCGGTAGAGAGACTGCGGTCCCATCTCCACCTGCCTGCTGGGGGTCCTCCCAGGACCAGTCTATGAGGCCTGCTGCCTCTGGTATCTCTGGTTGGGGTTGGGGAAGGAGACCGGTTGTCTCTTCCCTCTGCACAGTATACTGCCGCTGGGGAGGGAGGTCGCTGCTCTCCTCTCCCTGTGGAACATGCTGCGGCTGGGGAGAGAGACCAGGTGTCCATACCCTCAAACTCCACAGTTGGCGCTCAAAGGCTCGTGCCGCTTTGTTCTCCGTATCCAATTCCCGGATGATGCGACTGACTACCTCCTGCGCAGGGTCTGGACCATATCGGACTAGCCGCCTCTTTACCTCTGGAACGAAATCCGCGCCCTCATAGCGACGGATCCGGTTGAGGTGCTCTTCACATGGTTCTGACCAGTATCTTGTCAGCTCCATGCTGCTGTAGGTAGGGACGCTGCGCAGTGGCTAGCGTTGCCCTCAATTACTCTCCTACGATACCAGTGCTGTTGTGGTGCTGCTCCTTGCGCTAGGACGCCAATCCCACCGCTGCCGCCAAATGTTACGGTTGCCTCCAGGCTGGCTGGAAGTTGGACCGTAGAAAAGGATGCTCCTAGCGCTCACCAAAGGATCATCAGCACCATAGTCACTCTAACTGCTGCGTAGCCACCATAAGTAACGCAGACTCTATGAACCACCGCTGCTGGGCTGGTATCTCGCCGTCTGCTCTGCGCCCTGGACCTACGACCAGGCTCCAGTAGGTGAACCTCTTCCTTCTGTAGCAATCCCCGTAGCTAAGGGAGTATGAAAAGCATAGCAATCCCTGTAGTGATTATAAGCTGTCCCCTACAAACATGAGTCAAAGCTGCAAGTTAGAGGGTCAAAAATAGGTCTGATGTGCTGGAGCACACAGCCTCCTTTTTATTGAGGTTACATGCAAACAGGACACTCTCAGGGGGAGGCATAAAATCCCCCCATCACACATTTGATATTAGATAGAGAGACACTCCCTTTGACAGGCCACAACATTTACTTCAGCAGATAACATTACACACAATAAAACAATGCAGTCCACCTTATCAATACTAGTCTGATTAGACAATGGGAAAGTTGATCACTAAACCTAAATTAGAGCTAATCCCAGCAGACTTGTATTTAGAATAGGTTTCTTGAAGCTGAACAAAATTTAACTCTTAATGGCACACAATGAAACTGAACCAAGTGGGAGAAAGCCAGGGACAAGTCATTTCACAGGTCTGGGGACATAGTCTTAAAGGGGGCATTGTTCACCAAAGTCACAATATGTCCCCAGACGGTTCCCAAAGGGCCACACACACCCAACAAAAGTCAATATACTCTCAGGGGCACAATCTTCCAGGGGCCATAGTCATGAGGAAGGAGGCTGGCAAATAGGCTTCTCCAAAATCCAGGGAAGCAGGGCAACCTTCCATTTAAAGGGCCAGTCACAAATAGCAGTTTGTAACACCATGTCTACAGTATATTGTATAAAAATGTCTCAGAGTTCTTTAGTTTAGGACACAAAGAAGGATATACAGTGTCTTGATTAATATTTTCAGGAGACACTACCTTAGGTAGAAAACTGTATTGAGTGCAAAAGACATCCTTATTTTGATGAAAAATAAAATAAGCTAGCTAGCAAGAAACAGCAGACAACTCTGAAACTCTTCTATGAGAGGAAATAGCTAAACAAAAAAAAACCCTTCCAAGACAAATGTTGACTATATTATGCATGGGTTCAAATGGAGGATCATGTAAAACCCTTAAAACCAAATTAACACTTTCTATAGGGGGGTGACATTTTCAATAACGTGGTCTAGTAGCAAGACCTTTGTTATTATACCCAGACAATCCCTTAACAACTAGCGACGTACAGGGTACGCTGTGGTCGTTAAGGTTCCAAGGTGGAGAAATTGATTTACCTACAGGCCTGATTCTGACAAGTGCCTAAACAAAGGCCCGATAAAAAATGGAAAGTGCTGACATTTTACAGTTTAAAGAGCTTGCTGGCAAACCTTTATTTGACCCATCCTGCAGAAACTGAAGGATTCTCTGAATTCTAAAAGAGTGCCAACTAAGTACATTTTATCACACCAGGAAAGAGAAAACCTTCCAAACATTGTGATAAACTTCTCTAGTAGCAGGCTTTCTTGCTTGGATAAAAGTTTCTATTACCACATCTGAAAAGCCTCTGTCTTTTAAAAGTAAGTGTTCAATCTCCAATCTCTGGAAAGAGCAATGGATAAAATAAGTATGCTAGACACAAATACCAAGGCACTGCTAGAGCATCTACAAGTTCTGCTTTTGGATCTCTGGATCTGGCACAGTATCTGGGAAGCCTGCAATTAAGACAAGAGGCCATAAGGCCGCACCGACTCACAATCTGTGACCTTATGTAGAGACCATTCTTCCCAATTAAGATATTGTGATGGAAGTGACATTGAGTGTATATTGGCACAAGCCCTCTGAACATGGATCTGCATTGATCCATGAGAGTGCTTTTTGAGATAGGGATCTTTTTTGGAAAATTGTTTTTCTAACCATGCCTGTGAAGAAACAACAATAGTTGGTCATGGCCAAAAATTCAAATAAAGCCTGAACCAAAATATCATCCAGGTAAGGAGCTACTGAAATACATTTAACTCCTATCACTGACAGCAGCACTCCCAGTACCTTTGTAAAAATTCTGGGAGCTGTGGCTAAGCCGAAAGGCAGACCAAAAATCTGGAAGTGTTTGTCGAGAAAGGCAAATCTGAAAAACTGGTGATGGTCCTTTTGAATAGGGATATGAAGTTATGTGTCCTTCAGATCTATTATGATCCTAATATGACCCTTTTAGACTAGAGGTAAAATAGTACATATCATTTTCATTTTGAAAGCAGGAACTGTCAGAAGCTTGTTAAGCAATTAAAGATCCAAGATAGGTCTGAATGTTCCCTCCTCTTTTGGAATGATAAAGAGATTGGAGTAAAACACCTGACTATGTTACAAATCCAGTACTTGAACTATCAAACCCAAAAGCTCCAGATCGTGAACACATTGAAAGAAGGCACATATACGCGCTTGGTCTTTTGGTAAATGAGACAAAAGAAACCTTCCCTGATGAGGTCTTGACCCAAAGACTAATCTGTAACTCTGAGCTATAATATTTAAAACCCAGGGATCCTGAACTGATTAAGACCAGACCTTCTGAAAAAAGACTTAACCTGCTCCTTACCAGAACTGGATCAGGGTCTTCACGTTCATGCTGATTTAGAGGAGATTTCTTATTCTGCTTAGACTTGTTCCAGGACAAAGTTGGTTTTCAGGAAAGTCTAGAGGAATTCTAAATCCTTGACTGACATAAAGAACAAAAATGACTGACAGGTCTAGACTCTCTTAAATTTTTTATCCACGGGTACAAAAGCACTCTTTCCACCAGTAACCATAGAGATTATAGAATCCGGACCAGGGCCAAAATAACAAATTTTCCCTGAAAAGAAAGGGATAAAAGGCAAACCTTGGAAATCATGTCTGCACACCAAGATTTTAGCCATAAAGATCTTTTTGCTCAGAACAGCTAATATTCTTAGCAAGGATACAGATTATATCCATGACAGCATCATAGATAAAAGCGTTAGCCATTCTTAGCAATTTTAAGCAATATTGCAGATCTTCCACATAAGATTCAAAACAGGCTTGTTAAAAAGCCTTTCTATAGAAAGATTTACATTTTTTATCCATAGGGTTTCTGAAAAAAGTGATATTTTCTAAAGGAATTGTGTATACGTGGCTAGAGTAGAAATATCACCATTTACCGTTGGAATAGATTCTGAAAGCTCTACATTGGAAGCAGGCAGAGAAAACATTTTTGAACTTGGTAAAATCGGTAAAAGGAGTCCCAAATTTGGACCATTCTTTAGAATTGATCTCAGAGATAGCTTCAGAAACAGGAAACACTTCTGTTGATGGTGCTAATGGTTAAAATTAGTTTGCTGGACAGATTTTTATTCTGTTGACTTAGGAATTAGGATGCCCACATTTTGAAAAATCTCAAATAACAAAGACAGCAAATGTGTCCTGATCAGCTGTAGAACAATGATCAGAGTTTAACTTTCTCTTAGAAGAAAATTTACAACTGTTTGAATCTGAGTCCTTAAAGAAATCTTGAACTGATCTAGGTATGTGAGAAACTGTAGGATTAGGTACATCTATAATGTGCTGAGTTTCAGTAGTTTTACGTTAGCGCTTACTTGGAGGAGGTGTATTTGCTAAAACCTCAGTGATAGGTGATCGTACAAAGTCCTTAAAACTTGGAGCAAAATCCACTGAGCATCCCTGTGCAACACACAGTGGAGTAGGACAAGTTCCTTTAGGGAAAAGGCAGCATTACTTCGAGTAGAATTCCTAATATGTTTCAAACAAGCATTGCAAATTTAAAACCAAATACATGCCTGGCAGTGGAACGTGCCTGACCGGTATAGATAAGAGGCGCCAATCAAATATATTAAGATAATCTAAATAGATAATGTAATATATAATAAATATATATATAGTCTATGTAAAATATGTCTAGAAGCAGTGATGATCTCTCAAAGAATCATATATATATCATCTATGTAAGATATGTCTAGAAGCAGTAATTATCTCTCAAAGAATGTTCAGAACATGAGAGTAATATAACACATATGTAGAAAATAGTAACATCAATATTGTATAGTCTAATAAAAATAAAAAATTAAAACTTAACAATTGATAATTCCCAGTGATATACTTATTCAAGCGAGATAGTTTATAATCGTTTTGAGTGAGAAAAAAAGTCCAAAAGCTTCAGGCTGCTCCTCTGGTGTGTCGTGCCACGACACCAACAAATATAGATCTAGAAGACAAAACATAGAGGGCGCCACATAGTGCAGATCATACAGGTAGGTGCAGTATATGAATATAGCCAATTAGCTACTCATGTGGTGTGGTGCACGTTAGTGCAATACAGGCAGACAGGATCCAAAGGTCGTCCGGTAGACACCCAGGCAAATCTGGATCGGGTGGTATCCTTATCCCAGTGGGGGAAATACAGGTGTTGAAGAGTGTATCACACTTGAATAATCAGGCTGTCCAAGTCCCACCAGGGGGAATTCAGGGACTGAGGAGTGTGTCTCACTAGATATACCAGGCTATAGAAGATAAGAGTAGCCAATCTTTAGTTAGATGTAGATACACTGGGATGGCAATAAGGTATCCAATCCAGGGAAGATAATCAAGTGTAGCAGCAAAAGTGACAATAAAAAGTTTTTAATAAAACAAGATAAAAAGCAACGCGTTTCTCCGTGTCACAGCACGGTTTCATCAGGCTATACAGACAATAAAATAGCTGCTACACTTATATCTGTTCATATCCAATCACATCCAGAGCCAGTCCAGACCCCATAATGTAGAATTTTAAATAACATTGAAATTTTGATGGAACATTGTTTTTTTTATGGAGTGAAATGCTGATGTTGAATGGTTCATAAGCAAGATACAGGGATGTAATGGCACACTTGAAAACCTTGTTATAAGTGGGTTATTGCAGAGAAGTTAGATGGGTTGGACGGCCTTGAATTATTTAAAACTTTTAAAAGGGTCACACAAAGCTGTTCCTAGAAGACTACCTACTTTATTTTCTAGGTTATCCCCTAGTCTAGTATGTACAGAAAGTTCTCAAGAGAGCAATTGGATTCAGAAGAAAGGTACCTACAGATGTGGCAATGGTCCTTGTATCACTTGTGGAGTTATTCAAGTGGGGAATTGCTTTATACTTTTTACGACAGATGAGCAATTTGAGAGTTTATATTATGCCAATTGTATGACCACCTTTGTGGTTTACCTATTGGAATGAAGGTTATGTTTCCAGCAATATGTAGGTCAAACATCTAGATAACTAAGATCTAGGGTGAGAGCATATTAAGGATACTAAAGAATTTGTTCAAGAGTCATCTATATCAAGGCACTTTAATTTAGTACATATGACCAACATTTGTCAAATGAAAGTTCAATTCATTGATAGGATCATGCCCCCACCTAGAGGGGGTAATAGGCATAAGCAATTATCGAAACAGTAACTGTATTGGATATAGAGTTTGAGGACTATTACCCCACGGGGATTAAATCTAGAGTGGGGTATGAGTTATTTCATTGATTAACTTGATGAGTGTACAATTGAGAAATATATTTCATTTTGGGGTTAATGAAAATTTGATCTTCAAAATTTAAGAAAGTTAATTTTAGATATATTTAAGAAATAGGAATTAGCATTTACATCCTAGACCAATGTTCATCTGTGTGTATAATTAATATGAGAGCACTCAGGTATTGAATGTCTGGGGGTTTCTCATTTATAGGAAACACTTTTTGACATAAGCACATATCACTAATAGTACACATTAATATGTGGCTATATGATTATAGGATAAATGGATATATGAATACATTATTATACCTGATCTTGTATTATTATATTATATAAAAAGGTATTGCATGTTTTCTTGCTCTTTTGGTATATCTCATGATTATAAGGCGATATTTTCATATACCTAAACTTCATTATTCTTTTAGGAGTGTAACGTGACATCTTTTTCAACATGCAGTATTTAACATATACTGTGATTTTTTAACACATAAATATGCTTTGATTTTAATTTGATGATTTTATTGGTCACTTTCTCTTTAAATTGAGAGATCGCATCAAGAAGTATTATCCTATGATTAAGTGCCTGTTGTGGGTACAAAACGCGTAAGGACGGCCTTGCTACTTACCTCTAAGTTTTAAATTTCGAATAAAAGTTATTTTTTAATCTTCTTTACAACAGCCTTTGATGCCCTTTTTGTGCGGCTGCATTATTTTTTTTTTTTTTTCACACAAAGCTGTTCACAAGCTAATTTTGGGTTCAAAAGGGGTGGAAAGATTATTTAAAATCACATTAAACTTAAAATGTAATTATCTAGTTTAATTATTCATTATTAAAGAACTTCATAATGCCATTTCATTATTTATTTTTTATGCTTTTTCCATAATTTAACTCTCAAAATAATAGTGTTTACACCCTCTCTCCAGAGAGACTGGAGTGCAGAACCCTGACACTCTTACATGCTACACAGTGATTGGCTGACATATGCAGGAACCCTGTCCCCAATTAGTCCCAAAACCCATAAGTATGACAACATTCAGACGGATTTTCAAGAGATGTGACCTATGACTGCAAAATAATTTTGGAAAATGTTACTTTAATATCCCTTTAAATATGGCTCACATTCACTGACTCTCAGTCACTCATTCATTTACTCTCACAGCCTCATTCAAACTCACTCCCTTTCTCTCTCCACTATTTTAAACATCTTTTCAATTAATTTCTATTATCCAATTATATTTGTTCTCTTGGAATCCTTTGTTGAAAAGCATACCTCAGTAGCCGTAGGAGCAACAATGCACTACTGGGAGCTAGCTGCTGATTGGTGAATGCCTGTTGTCATTGGCTTACTGATATGTTCAGCTAGTTCCCAGTAGTGCATGGCTGCTCCTTCAATAAAGGAAACCAAGAGAATGAAGCGAATGTGATAATACAAGTAAACTGGAAAGTTATTGAAAACTGTATGCTCTATCTGAATCATGGAAAAAAATTATTTCATGCCCCTTTAATTTCTCCCATCATAGGTTCTTTCTGTACAGCCTCGTGCATTTATCAGCCCAGTGATCCAGTTGTTCTACCTGAGAATACGACTGCAGATGCTATGGAACATTGGATGAACCCAATCAAAGTGGAGGTACAAGGTGGCAACTAATAAGCAATATTATCAATGTGCTTTTTTAGAAGAATATATAAAATAGATGTTATTTATTACAAAGTACAGTTACACTCATAAAAACACTATCTAATAAAAAATATTCTATTATTCTAAAAACATTGCAAAAGAAAGTTATAAGGGATCAACGATTATATGTGTGTGTGTGTGTGTGTGTGTAAGTGTTTATATGTGTGTGCATATGTATTTATACTGTATATGTGTTTACAGACATATACACATATAAACACATACATGCATATGTATACATACAGTATATATCTATATATATAAATATATATATATATATATAATTTTTTTTCATTGGAGTACTTTGCGGTTATGAAGATGAAAACATGTAAAATCATATTTTTGCAATATTCATTTTTAATAAAGTGTTATTTTGTGTATTTACAGTTAATATTTGACTTCCAAATGTTCTTCACATAGCAGAATATGTTCTAAGTATCTATAAAAATAGAACATTGGAATATGAAATATTCTTATTTTCATGTCAGGTTAGCTCACTTGAAAATATCTGATCGTGTTTGCATGCGAGTGGTGTCTTTTTTTTCCCTCTATTGACTTCTATGGGGGAGTAGGTTATTGTGCTCGATGTCGTAAGTTCAGTTTTTACACTTTTACTTTTAATACAAGCGCAACCCGATGCACACAGAGCTTACTTCTAGAGTAGTTAATACTCAAGCAGGAGCGTTAAACAGTGCTCCACTTGTACTCTGGCACTTAATGGGACATTTAACTAAAACGAAGCATGCAAAAAGCCTGGAACACAACATAGCAGCTGTTTTGCAAGAAATGCTTTTGAAAGGAAACTAAATTAAAAATGTAATTTTCATGATTCAAATACAGCGTGCAGTTTTAAGAGATTTTGCCATTTGCTTCCATCATCAAATTGTGCAAGTCTTTTCATATGCACACTTAATGAGGCACCAGCTTCTACTGAGAATGTGCAGATGTACACAGCATATATATGAGTCTGCGATTGGCTGATGGCTGTCACATGATACAGTAGGCTGGAAAATTGAAGGAAATTTTAAAATTTGTCAGAAAAAAAATCTACTTATTTAAATTTCAGAGTAAGTGTAATTACTTTTTATCATGTATTTGCTGATTATGCAAACACATTGTGCAAACACTGCTGCTATCTAGTGCTCATAAGCATTCTTACAAAACCACTGCCATCTAGTGTTCCAGAAATGTGTACTCTACCTACCTTGATTTTCTCTTCAACAAAGAATATCATAGCAACAAAGTAAATTTGATAATAGAAGTAATTTGGAATCATTTTTAAAATTGTGTGTGTTGTCTGAATCATGAAAGAAAAAAATTGATGTTTCATATCCCTTTTATGTTTAGACATATGTTTTACTTGCATAACAGAACATTCTGATTTACTAGTTTGTTAAAGGGGCAGTCTACCTGAAAATGCTTATTGTTTAAAAAGAAAGATAATCCCTTTATTACTCCCCAGTTTTGCATAACCAGCAATGTTATATTAATACACTTTTTACCTCTGTGATTACCTTGTATTTAAGCCTCTGCAGACTGCCCCTTTATCTCAGTTCTTTTGACAGACTTGCATTTTAGCCTATCAGTGTTGCTATTTATATGGCACACCTTAACTAGCGCTGTCTAGCTGTGAAAAGCTGTCAAAATGCACTGAGATAAGAGGTGATCTTCAGGGGCTTAAAAATTAGCATATGAGCAGACCTAGGTTTAGCCTTGAACAAAGAATACAAAAGAACAAAGTACATTTGATGATAAAGTAAATTAGAAAGCTGTTTAAAATTATATACCCTTTCCGAATCATGGAAGTTTAATTTGGACTAGATTGTCCCTTTAAAGCTGTTACTAATAAGTATATCAATATGTTTATGTTTAAATATTTATGATATTGATAAAAGCTATATATTCTGCCTCTTACACACTTTTTACCTACAGAGCATCATGTGCACAGGAAACCTGAAGTGGTACCCAGAGCCCACTATACTACACTGTATTCCCTCCTGTGAGGTATAAACATTACTTTAAACATATGATTTATTTTGTAGAAGATTTAAAAGTGTTTTTTTTTAACTTTTGTTGTTAAATTACTAAGTCATTTAGGTTAGTTTAAAAGAAGACTTGCTATACCTACTGTAGAATATTAAATGTATGATTTTTCTTTGTGTTTATTTTTGTATTGGAAATAGCTGATTTTGCTCATTACATCCATCACCATTAGGGATGGGCGAATGTTTCTAAAAATACGAAATTTAAAATGAATTTTGATACATTCGTTCGAATCAAATTTGAAATGTTTATATAACATTCTATTTTCAAATTTTTGTTTGCGAATTTTATTGAAAAAAAATTATTTGTTCGAATAATAGAATGTTTAGCTATGCATTTATTCCATTTTGAAATGTAATATTCAAATTCGAATGTGACATTCGAATTTGAATCTAAAATTCGAATTCGAAATAGTATTTCTAGTCTACAACTGTGTTTAATAATTGTAATATTCGAATTTAAATGCTACATTAGAATTCGAGTGTAACATTCAAATTCAAAATAGTATTTCTAGTCTAATACTGCGTTTTATAAATGTAATATTCAAATTTGAATGTCACATTCAAATTCAAAATAGTATTTCTAGTCTACAACTGTGTTTTATAAATGTAATATTCAAATTCGAATGTGACATTTGAATTCGAAATTGACATTCGAAAACTGTAAATATCATTCAAAAATAGAATTTGTAAGAATATTCGTTCTTATCAACATTATATTATGTAAATCAAATTTCTACAATAACATTTGTTCTAACATTCAAATTTGTATATAAAACACATTCGCCCATCCCTAATCACCATAAATAAATGACTGAGCCCGTAGGTAAAGCAGACACCTGCTAATGTTATAAATGTCTAAACATAGCTACTGCATGTAATGTGATTTATGGTTGGGCACAACCTGCTATTTCAGATACAAAAATATCTGCTTCTCTCCTGTCCCCCACTGGGAGATTAATCAGTGCTATCGCCTCCTGTTTACATATGTTTGGTTTTCATAGTTTCAGTATAGGTGGTGAAATAACAAATCAAAGCTACAGGAGCTGTTTTCTAACAATAACATACACTCCATCAGGTAACATAGAACATAGGGAACACATTTAAGTAGAGAAAATGTTGGGGTTTTTTAATACCTCCTGCATATATTCATAGACAAAGGTGATAGGTTTTACAGATCTTTTTTACAACTGTTGTGCTTGCAAGAGTGCCCAATTACACAATTAATTAAACATCTAATTTATACACAACTAGACTACAATGTAAACTGTCTCAAGGACACCACATTTTATTTGCATTTGCTTCAAAATCAGAGGTTCCAGCAGTTCTGGTTTCCTCTAAGAGTCCCAATACTTTCTAGGTATAAAGCAACTTGCAGGAAACTTGGAAATCTTAATGCATTTTAGGATGACTGCCTCTATGAAATATGTAGTTTCCTAACTTACCAGCAGATTTTAGTGCAAAAATGATCTGAAAAGGCCTAAGTTACCTTAAAGGGACACTAAACCCAAAATTTTTATTTTGTGATTCAGGTAGAGAATACAGTTTTAAACAACATTCCATTTTACTTCTATTATCTAATTTGCTTCATTCTTTAGATAACCTTTGCTGAAGAAATAGCAATGCACATGGATGAGCCAATCACATGAGGCATCTCTGTGTAGGCACCAATCAGCAGCTACTAAGCCTATCTAGATATGCTTTTCAGCAAAGGATACTAAGAGAATGAAACAAAATAGATAATAGAAGTAAATTAGAAAGTTATTTAAAATTGCATGCTCTCTTTCTAAATCATAAAATAAAAAAAATGTGGGTTTCATGTCCCTTTAAGTATCTTTTACTCCTTTGACTGCTAACGACAGCTCTGAGCCGTCGCAGCGTTTCCCACTCTGGTGCTAACGACGGCTCAGAGCCATCGCTAGCACTCTCCCACCTTGAGGGAGATCTGGGGGCTGTATAGTGACAGGCATCGCTGGGGCTTCCCGTTTTGCGTGTTGACGTCATGTGCAATGACATCACCACACAACTTTATTAACAAAATGAAAATGTTAAGTATAGGAAAAGGGGGCATGCTGCTTAGAAGCCTGTATCTCAGGCATCTAAGCAGCTACAGACCCCCAAGATGCACTGTTGGAAAGGTAATCGCATTTTGTAAGTCTTGGGGATCTGAAAAAAAAAGTTAAAAAAATAAATTAAAAAAAACCTTAGAACAGTTAGCACCCAGGTGGGAGAAGTACTTAGCAATTAATGAGTCCAATTTAACAAAGGTCTTGCGGACCTGATCCGACAGTGCAGATCAGGTCCGCAAGACCTCGCTGAATGCGGAGAGCAATATGCTCTCCGTATTCAGCATTGCACCAGCAGCTCACAAGACACCGCCCCCTGCAGACTCGTGGCCAATAAGCCCCCGACAGGGAGGTGTCAATCAACCCGATCGTACTCGATTGGGTTGATTTCCGGCGATTCCTGTCCCCCTCATCAGAGCAGACGGACAGGGTTATGGAGCAGCGGTCTTTAGACCGCTGCTTCATAACTGCTGTTTCTGGCGAGTCTGAAGACTTGCCAGAAACACGGCCCTTCAAGCTCCATTCGGAGCTTTATATATAGACCTCAAAGAGTTAATAGGGACCTACTTAATTCCCTTGCATTAACATAAGCACAAAATAAATATAGGTCTTATAATTCTACCAGATACTGAATTCCAATGGCATATTGTTCATAGGTTACCATTTTGTAAAGGGCCACCACTAGTTGTTCTTTTGTCTCCTTACTCAGCTTTGCCTTTGTACATCTTAGGATATGTCCAACCTTTTTATGGATTTCTGCAGTTGGATTTCATGTCTAATATCAGTCTCTAACCTTTACATGGCTTTAAGCAAAAGTGATAAATGAATGTGTCTTGGCTCTTTTCATTGTGAGTTAGTGACTGTTGTTTCTCTGCAGCCTTTTCAAGGAGACGGCTGGTGTGATACCATTAATAACCGTGCATATTGTCAGTATGATGGTGGAGACTGCTGTGCTTCTAGTTTGTCATCTCACAAGGTAGGTAAACAATACAGTTTTCACTTAAAGATGATTCAGATAGAACATATGAATTTAACAATTTTCCAGTTTACATCTATTATCAAATTTGCTTTTCTTTTAGGGTCCTTTGTTGAAGGAGCAGCAATGCACTGCTGGGAGCTAGCTGAACACATTGGATGAACCAATGGCAGGAGGCATATATGCGCAGCCACTAATCAGCAGCAAGCTTCCAGTAGTACATTGATGTACGTTTTTTAACAAAGCATACCAAGAGAACAACACAATTACATAAAATACGTAAAATGGAAAGCTATTTAAAATTGCATTCTCTATCTGAATCATGAAAATTTGATTTTGATTTGAACGCCCCTTTAATTGACTCTTGCTAGGTGCATTTCCTTAAAAGGACATACAACTTGTATGTGAGGCAATATCAATAATTAAGCTCTGCATTACAAAATATCTCATTTAAATGTAATGTTTCAAAAACATTTAAAACTGTTATTGAGTTTGGTTTGCAGTCCAGAGATATAGTCTTTGAAAATCTGCTTGTGTATTATTTACCCTATCTCCTCCTGTGGCCAGCTAAGGACAGATACAAATGTGCTGCTTCACTAATCAAACAATCACAGTGTAGAATGGAGAAGACCTGGGCTTCTGAGATCTGATATATATACACAATTCAACCTCTCACCAGAATTGGACGAAGTACAATGTTCAGATTTAAAGAAGAGGGAAATAAATAAATAATGAATGTACATTAAAGGGACAGTCTACACCAGAATTTTTATTGTTTTAAAAGATAGATAATCCCTTTATTACCCATTTCCCAGTTTTGCATAACTAACACAGTTATAATAATACACTTTTAACCTCTGTGATTATCTTGTATCTAAGCCTCTGCAAACTGCCCCTTTTTTCAGTTCTTTTGACAGACTTGCAGTCTAGCCAATCAGTGCCTGCTCCCAGATAACTTCTCGTGCACGAACACAGTGTTATCTATATGAAATACGTGAACTAACACCCTCTAGTGGTGAAAAACTGTTAAAATGCATTCTGAAAGAGGTGGGCTTCAAGGTCTAAGAAATTAGCATATGAACCTCCTAGGTTAAGCTTTCAACTAAGAATACCAAGAGAACAAAGCAAAATTGGTGATAAAAGTAAATTGGAAAATTGTTTAAAATTACATGCTCTATCTGAATCATGAACGTTTATTTTGGCCTAGACTGTCCCTTTAAAGAATATGTTCACAATGCATAATTTATCATTTTTTTGTGAAATGTGATTGTGTGTTCATGCTCCTCTTTATAGGGACACAGTACTATAAAATTTGTTTCCTCTTAATGTGATCCAAATTGTGTCTGAAATAGATAGTTTTGCTCATTTAAACCACCACCTGTTGACGTTGTCCTTCAGAACATGCACATAACAGTAGGGTGAACTACTTTTCTACAGAGAAATGCTTGTTACTCATATTTTCAGTATAGGTGGGGGACAAAATTATCTATTTCAAATAATAAATAAAGGTAAATAAATAGTTTGCATGCAATGAAGTACACCGCAGCAGGTAAAATGGACCATTGGGAACACAAAGGAAAGAACATTTTAGAGCACAATGTCCCAAAATTAAACTTGCATGACTCAGATGGGGCATGTCATTTAAAACAACTTTCCAATTTACTTTTATCATCAAATTTACTTTGTTCGTTTAGTATTCTTTGTTGAAATCTTAACCTAGGCAGGCTGATATGCTAATTTCTAAGCCCTTAAAGGCCACCTCTTATCTGAATGCATTTGACAGTTGTTTACAGCTAGAGGGAATTAGTTCATTTGTGCCATATAGATAACATTGTGCTCACGCCCGTGGCGTTACTTATGAGAGGATACTGATTGGTTAAAATGCAAGTCTGTAAAAAGAACAGAGATAAGGGGGCAGTCTGCATAGGCTTATATACACAAGGTAATCACAGAGGTAAAAAGTATATTAATATAACCGTGTTGGTTATGCAAAACTGGGGAATGGGTAATAAAGGGATTATCTATCTTTTTACACAATAACAATTCTGGAGTAGACTGTCCCTTTAATTACAACTATTCTACAAAAACAATATTGCTGGAGCCAAAATCCCCAAAAATGGTATCTGGACCAATGGTAATTTCTGTAATGATCACTTTAAGAACTCTTAAGATAAGCAATAAAATTATATTAAAGGAATTGGAAGTCTTGCTTATCTTAAGAGTTCTTAAAGTGATCATTTTATTTATTCATTGTAAATTAACCACTGCATTTCAACAAATCTGCATACAAAATAAATGTTTTAAAAAACTTTGGGGCTTAATACACCAGATGGGCTATTTAAATAGATCATCTACAAAACTTTTATGCAACGAAAAATCTAGTGTATAATGTCCCTTTAAGCAAAAATCAATAGTTTAAAGGGAAAGCAAACACCTTGTAATTAACATATTTTTCTGCAATTTTCCAATAAAGTAACATATTTGTAGAGTCTGAATGTTTTTAGAACAGATTAGGAACTTGTTTGTTGCAGTTGCTTTTCAATGGTCAAACTCCAACTTATTTCCTTATTTGGAGAAGCCAAGTTGGACTTGAGTGTAGAGATGACAGGATTTGCCACTGCCATTATAATAACAAAAATTTAATTATTTGGCTTCATCAGAAAAGATAAGATAACAAACTGCACATTAGAGAGATATTTGGCCTTCATACCTGCTCTTTGCATCCGTCCACTTGTCCGATTTGAACGAGCATTTCTGATGGTCAGTGTGGCTTTGCATTCTAAAGTTATTTTTTTATTTCTTGCAATTGGTGTTATTTTTCATTTGTAAGTGTGTGAGAAATTCCACTATACACCAATAAAGCCTATTAATCAGTCGATGAGCAATTTGTCCTTAGGGTTTAATTGTACTCAGACACGTACTTCTGGTTGCCAATAAAATAAAAATAAACATCCCTTTTTCAAAGCAATATATATATATATATATATATATATATATATATATATATACACACAGTATATACATTGGGGCAAAAAGTATTTAGTCAGCCACCAATTGTGCAAGTTCTCCCACTTAAGAAGATGAGAGAGGCCTGTAATTTTCATCATAGGTATACCTCAACTATGAGAGACAAAATGTGGAAACAAATCCAGACAATCACAAATCCAGACAATCATAAGAATTTATTTGCAAATTATGGCAGAAAATAAGTATTTGGTCAATATCAAAAGTTAATCTCAATACTTTGTTATATATCCTTTGTTGGCAATGACAGAGGTCAAACGTTTTCTGTAAGTCTTCACAAGGTTGTCACACACTGTTGCTTGTATGTTGGCCCATTCCTGCATGCAGATCTCCTCTAGAGCAGTGATGTTTTGGGGCTGTCGCTGGGCAACACAGACTTTCAACTCCCTCCAAAGGTTTTCTATGGGGTTGAGATCTGGAGACTGGCTAGGCCACTCCAGGACCTTGTAATACTTCTTATGAAGCCACTCCTTCATTGACCGTACGGTGTGTTTGGGATCATTGTCATGCTGAAAGACCCAGCCACGTTTCATCTTCAATGCCCTTGCTGATGGAAGGAGGTTTGCACTCAAAATCTCACGATACATGGCCCCATTCATTCTTTCATGTACACGGATCAGTCGTCCTGTTCCCTTTGCAGAGAAACAGCCCCAAAGCATGATGTTGCCACCCCCATGCTTCACAGTAGGTATGGTGTTCTTTGGTTGCAACTCAGCATTCTCTCTCCTCCAAACACGACGAGTTGTGTTTCTACCAAACAGTTCTACTTTGGTTTCATCTGACCATATGACATTCTCCCAATCCGCTTCTGGATCATCCAAATGCTCTCTAGCATATTTCAGACAGGCCCGGACATTTCCTGGCTTAAGCAGGGGGACACGTCTGGAACTGCAGGATCTGAGTCCCTGGCGGCGTAGTGTGTTACTGATGGTAGCCTTTGTTACGTTGGTCCCAGCTCTCTGCAGGTCATTCACTAGGTCCCCCTGTGTGGTTCTGGGATGTTTGCTCACCGTTCTTGTAATCATTTTGACCCCACTGGGTGAGATCTTGCATGGAGCCCCAGATCGAGGGAGATTATCAGTGGTCTTGTATGTCTTCCATTTTCTAATTATTGCTCCCACAGTTGATTTCTTCACACCAAGCTGCTTGCCTATTGCATATTCAGTCTTCCCAGCCTGGTGCAGGTCTACAATTTTGTTTCTGGTGTCCTTCGACAGCTCTTTGGTCTTCACTATAATGGAGTTTGGAGTGTGACTGAGGTTGTGGACAGGTGTCTTTTATACTGATAACAAGTTCAAACAGGTGCCATTAATACAGGTAATGAGTAGAGGACAGAGGAGCCTCTTAAAGAAGAAGATACAGGCCTGTGAGAGCCAGAAATCTTGCTTGTTTGTAGGTGACCAAATACTTATTTTCCACCATAATATGCAAATAAATTCTTTCCACATCAGACAATGTGATTGTCTGGATTTGTTTCCACATTTTGTCTCTCATAGTTGACGTATACCTATGATGAAAATTACAGGCCTCTCTCATCTTCTTAAGTGGGAGAACTTGCACAATTGGTGGCTGACTAAAAAAAGAAAAAGAAGATATTTTACCTCAAAAATGTCTTAATCTCACTAAAGTACTTTGTGAACAGTTATCCTTCAGCTACTGTCATCGGAATAGTTAAAAAAAAAAAAAAAAAATCAGCAAATCAACATCATCAGTGCAGAGTTTACAGAGTTTATGATTTCACCATATCATGAGATTTTATAGTATAAATATCTTTAACCCCTTCACAAAGGTTGCTGTAACATGTAACAGTGAGGCATGCTCAAATAGCGTGGTGTTAATGTTGTCAGCAAGATCTTTCCCCTACAGCCCTTGTAATGGAAAGACATATGAGGTATGGTGACCATTGTGATGGGGTTAAAGTGAGGAAGGAAATAAAGTGACTGTGAATGCACATGCCAAATGAAAGTCCTGGATCAGACATCCTGATTGGCTGCTTTATAATATGATGTAGCTACTCAGGACATTTTGAGGTAAAATATCTTCTTTTTTTTCCCATATAGTTCAAATTTTACTTTTTTGGGGGGCTACTTGGAGACTACTTCGGGATCCAGTGTTCCAGACTTATTCTACATTACAAATAGAGCCGACTTGCCTCTCTTTTTACCACCTGCTGAAAATATTTCAGAGTCAGTTTTTCTCACTGTATTTTTTAGAACTTGTGCATAGCCAGCACTTATCTGGAGTCTATAATATTAAAGTTCTACCATCTTAAGTGGCTGTTAAATTAGAACTGCTATTAACATATAAGAGTAGTGCTTATTATTTTCTTACTTTAGAGCTTATTCCAGCACAGTTGCATAGGTCCATTGCCAAAGCAGAAGATACTTTTAAGGAACACCGAGCTGTTGAAGCTGAAGCTAATGGAGTTGTGTATTCCTTGCTAAGGCCCAGCTGTTAGGTACATGCCAGTTGCGTATTCCTTGCTAAGGCCCAGCTGTTAGGTACATGCCAGTTGCATATTCCTTGCTAAGGCCCAGCTGTTAGGTACATGCCAGTTGCGTATTCCTTGCTAAGGCCCAGCTGTTAGGTACATGCCAGTTGCGTATTCCTTGCTAAGGCCCAGCTGTTAGGTACATGCCAGTTGCGTATTCCTTGCTAAGGCCCAGCTGTTAGGTACATGCCAGTTGCGTATTCCTTGCTAAGGCCCAGCTGTTAGGTACATGCCAGTTGTGTATCCCTTGCTAAGGCCCAGCTGTTGTTAGGTACATGCCAGTTGTGTATTCCTTGCTAAGGCCCAGCTGTTAGGTACATGCCAGTTGTGTATCCCTTGCTAAGGCCCAGCTGTTGTTAGGTACATGCCAGTTGTGTATCCCTTGCTAAGGCCCAGCTGTTAGGTACATGCCAGTTGTGTAATCCTTGCTAAGGCCCAGCTGTTAGGTACATGCCAGTTGTGTATCCCTTGCTAAGGCCCAGCTGTTAGGTACATGCCAGTTGTGTATCCCTTGCTAAGGCCCAGCTGTTAGGTACATGCCAGTTGTGTATTCCTTGCTAAGGCCCAGCTGTTAGCTACATGCCAGTTGTGTATTCCTTGCTAAGGCCCAGCTGTTAGGTACATGCCAGTTGTGTATTCCTTGCTAAGGCCCAGCTTTTGTTAGGTACATGCCAGTTGTGTATTCCTTGCTAAGGCCCAGCTTTTGTTAGGTACATGCCAGTTGTGTATCCCTTGCTAAGGCCCAGCTGTTAGCTACATGCCAGTTGTGTATCCCTTGCTAAGGCCCAGCTGTTAGGTACATGCCAGTTGTGTATCCCTTGCTAAGGCCCAGCTGTTAGGTACATGCCAGTTGTGTATTCCTTGCTAAGGCCCAGCTGTTAGGTACATGCCAGTTGTGTATTCCTTGCTAAGGCCCAGCTGTTAGGTACATGCTAGTTGTGTATTCCTTGCTAAGGCCCAGCTGTTAGGTACATGCCAGTTGTGTATCCCTTGCTAAGGCCCAGCTGTTAGGTACATGCCAGCCAATAGACATTAGTAGGAAGCAATTACACTAATTCACCAGTCAATGAGCACAACTGATACAGCTTTATTAGCTTTCATTTAAATTTAAACAGCTTTAAAGTCACTTTTTCTTGGATAAAATTAAATAACACTGTTTAAATAATGAAGTTTCATATCAACCAAAGAAAAACATTGAGTATAATGTCCCTTTAATGCATAATAACATGCTCTAGCACATAAGTGTATTATACTATTGTTTTTTTCTTATCAGGTAACACCTTTTGCTGCTGATTGTGAGGATGATGAATGCAGCTGTCGTGACCCACATGCGGAAGAGAACAGAACTCATTAACTAAATGTTCCACCTTAAGTTACATACAAAAGAGAAGACTACACATCTACTTGCTGCTTGGAGTCCTTCTGCAGAAAGGTCATAGGCAACAACTGTTTGTTAACCTCACCCGTGCAACATGACTATGGGGATAGGGGAGCTCCCAAGAGTGGACGGATATAAAGCAGATATGTGAAGCTTGGATTAATCACTTCAGATCTGATAAAAAAAAAATGGAGCTATAAAACTAAACTGCACTACTTTGGAAAAATGTTGCATGATGGCCAAGTCTATGAACCTGATACAAACTGAGAAGGTGCAAAACGCGTTGTTATCTTTACCTCTTTATTTACCAAACGTAGACAGAGAATCTGCTGAACATGCAATAAAAGTGGACAATGGAGAGCAGTATCTTTTCTTGCAACACAAACTTGAGCCTAAATAGAACATCTTTGTGTTCGAATGACTTATCCTTTGGCATGTACATTAGAAAATGCAGTGTCCATGTCGGGGAAACATAGACATTGCTACATCATGGAATTCCACATACTGCTCAAGCATAAAGGGGAATCAATAATCACCTTATTCATAAACACACTGATTCGCTTTAAATGAGAAGCGCCACCTTAATGGAAAATGCTGTTTATAGAATACTGTTGATAGAAGCAATTAAAAATGTGTTATTTTATATCCACTGAATTATCTTTACCACATATTATTTTGAGAAACTCTATACAATGATTTGAATTTATTTCTTAGAGTATATACTGCATTTTAAAATAAATGATGTCAGAAAAACAAAAATGTGAATAGGACAGATTTTGTTTATGTTAACCCATGTTCCCATTGCATGGAGGGGCAATTTATAGTGTATCTGATGCTATATTTACGTATATCTATTTTGGAAAGTGCAGCACAGAATTGTAATGTTTGCAAAAAAAAAGATGCTCTGCATCTTCTAAGTACTTTCCAATAATATTCCTTATATAATACCTTCATTCCTTGTTCTACCTTTTTAAGACTGAAATATATCCCTTAATGTAAGTCCATCCAGCTGTATAACCACTGTATCATTTATTCTTTCCCCTTTATTAGAATATATTCATTTTTTTTTTTTTATTTTTTTTTGGGGGGGGGGGGGGGGGGGGGGTACTGTATATGTTCCTTTGTCTGCCATATTGAATGTGTGCTTTCTAGTAGGTAATGGGTATTTTTGCAGATTTCATCCTTCTGTTTAATTCTTTGTAATTCATTATTGTATTTTTTATTGTTTTGTTAATTTTTTTGTTCAACAAAAATACCTGAACACAGCAAATAAAGATAATATCCTAATATACCAGGCACAAATCAATAAAATATTAGAAACTATGAGAAGTGATGTAATTTTATAATAGGACAGAGTGGCGGCTCATGGGTTATTCAAATGGGGGTTCACAATACTGCCTCTCCTCTCACTTGCTTTGACTCCATTTCGCCCCGTCTCTCTCGCTATATATATATATATATATATATATATATATATATATATAAATAAAAGTCATGCAAAGAAATAGTGTATAGTGCACAGTTGTAAAAGAAGCTCCCAGTAAGGGATTTAGAAAAAAATCTCTCTCTCTGACCATAGAGTCAGAATCTCAAACTAAAAATGCCCAGTCCAGGTAGCCACTTCAATAACACCAGATATAAAACCGCCAGATATAGGAAGCACACATTCCATCTACAGAACACATATAAGGGGCAAATCAATACATACTGGTCAAAAGACAGAGGAAATAATTGCCTCTGACAGCCTATGGCTGTACACACTCACGGTTTCTGTACTGTTCAAGCCCCTGTCCCTCAGGCTCTGTGTGCCGTTATCCTGTAATCCTTAAATGACTCATCCACAGCCGCTGTAGGCTGTAAACTGTATCCAGCTTGTATCTCTGTAAACGCTGTGGACGTCTGATGACGTGATCCGGTGCACTCATGTGGTGCTATGCAACCAATCACCTATTGAGCTGTTCAGGTGCACTGCTGGCTCCTTGCTTCAGTATTAGGGCATAAGTGCAGGGAAAAATGCGTCCTGCACTATGAGAGAAATGCTTCCAAGCTCACTGTGACCCCAGATCCTGGCCAGTAAGTAGAAATAGCAAAAAGGTTGATCCGGTGGTCAGTATAAAAAGTAAAAATGTTATTAAATTCCAAATAGGATTAAAAAAAAAACAACCATGGTGGGTCAATACAAACACACACTCAGCACATAGTGCTCAGGCTAACATGTTTCAGTGTAATACCGTAATCATAGCTGATAGAGCCAAAGAACATTTCCATTGGTTAATTAGGATGCTTACAAGTGTGAGAAATAAGGAACATTAAACTTTAACTGTTGTCATACCGGGCAGAAAAACTATACATGCACAATTACACAAGTTAAAATATATATATCACTGCAGACATTTGGCTTAAAGAGAGAAATTGCCCCTTTTGTATTCACCTTTGATGCTTAAAACAGGAAGCACACACACACATAATTACTGACCAGCATCAAGGTCTATATAAAAATTAGTGCGTAAGTGCCTTTCCAGGTACAAGTGAAAATCAAGGGGCAAAAGGATACAATTTAAAAAAAAAAAAAAAAAAAAAAAAAGATGGAAAATAATACTAAAGATAGAGGTGGAAATATAAGAGGTAAGGATGGGATTACCGCTGTTTCATATTTAGAATGATAAAAAGCCATTAGTGTTCATGTCTATACCCATAACCTTATGTTTTGCCCCTTATGTATATAATCTGATACTTAATCTGAAGGGGACCTCTTATTTCTATTAATTGATAAGGTCGTATTCAGAATTAAGACCTTTAGGGACTCGAGTCTGTATCATGAACACCCAAAACATTTCACGTTTGCCCAAAATCTGACCTCTATCACCTCCACGTAAGGGAGTTTTAACCCATTCAATTGCTTGCCACCTCAAGGTAGCACTGCTTTTGTTGTGAAAAAAATTGAAATGTTTAACGAGGAGAGTTGTGGCTTCACCAATTTTAATTGTAGATTGATGGTTGAGTATCCTGGCATTCACTTCAGTACTGGTGAGGCCCACATACTGTAGGTGACATTCAATGCACGTGAGTAAACATCCTCCTATGTCATCTTTTTACTTGCGTGCATTGAATGAATTTAAAATACCATAATTAGTAATCAAAAGCACCTTTGCATAATATATAAAAAAAATATTAGGCTACTACTTGCAAAAAGACTTACAAACAAGCATGTATCTGTTTTAAGAAACGAATCCATTAATTCTCACTCGATTAGGAGACTAGACCAATCAAGCTGCATAGAGAACTCAGGACCACATTGTTGCCATAGAAACATATAAACACATTGTAAGTAAATTTTATATTATTAAGGTAACCAGGTTTCCTAGACCCAAATTTGGGGCACCTCATAAATGTTGAGTGGTGGTAAAAAAAAACAAAAAAAAAACACACACACAACTGTTGAAAATGTTTAAAGGGACAGTCAACACCAGAATTTTTGTTGTTTTAAAAGATAGATAATCCCTTAAAGGGACACTGAACCCAATTTTTTTCTTTTGTGATTCAGATAAAGCATGCAATTTTAAGCAACTTTCTAATTGACTCCTTTTATCTAATTTTCTTTGTTCTCTTGCTAGCTTTATTTGAAAAAAGGCAACCCAGCTTTTTTTTAGTTCAGATGAATTTATACACCAATCGA
Source organism: Bombina bombina (assembly GCF_027579735.1). Classification (NCBI taxonomy): domain Eukaryota; kingdom Metazoa; phylum Chordata; class Amphibia; order Anura; family Bombinatoridae; genus Bombina; species Bombina bombina. Next base: position 109,589,908 of record NC_069508.1, on the reverse strand, counting down.
CAAGGACAACCCAGGTTGTTCACCAAAAATGGGCCGGCATTTTAACTTACATTCTTGCATTTCAAATAAAGATACCAAGAGAATGAATACAATTTGATAATAGGAGTAAATTAGAAAGTTGCTTAAAAATTCATGCTCTATCCGAATCAGGAAAGAAATTTTTGGGTTCAGTGTCCCTTCAATTACCAATTGCCCAGTTTTGCATAACCTCTGTAATTACCTTGAATCAAAGCCTTAGCAGACTGCCCCCTTATTTCAGTTCTTTTGACAGACTTGTATTTTATTTCAGAGCTGTCTCCATGGTAAATTCACGTGCATGAGCTCAATGTTATCTATATGAAACATGTGAACTAATGCCCTCTAGTGGTGAAAAACTATCAAAATGCATTTAGATTAGAGGCGGCCTTCAAGGTCTAAGAAATTAGCATATGAACCTCCTAGGTTTAGCTTACAACTAAGAATACCAAGAGAACAAAGCAAAATTGGTGATAAAAGTAAATTGGAAAGTTGTTTAAAATGACATGCCCTATTTGAAACATGAAAGTTTTTTTTTTACTCGACTGTCCCTTTAATGTACACAGCCTTGTGAAAATAGTTTACCTACAATGAAAACCATTTGTAAAAACTATTGCTAAGATACAACTGTTTTTATCCTTACTTAAAAATTAAGAAAAGCTGCAAACTCTTAGACAGACTCACATACACACTTACACAAACACACACTCACATATTTACATATCCACACACTCAGACTTTTCATGCAACACTCTCTATTTATTACTAGCTGTTAAAAGAAATGATTATTTGTTAGTATAAAGAAACAGGAACATAACTACAGTATAAATGCAGAGCATACACAGAGTAATGCAGATAACAAGCTGACAGGTATTCCAACATATCACAGCAGTCTGAAACCAAACTAGCCACTTATCTATACAATAAGATTATATTAAAGGGACAGCCAAGTATAAATTAAACTTTCATTATTCAGATAGGACTTTTAATTTTAATTGACTTTCCAATTTACTTTTATCATCAAATTTGCTTTTTTCTCTTGGTATTCTTAGTTTAAACTAAACATAGGTAGGCTCATATGCTAATGTCTAAGCCTTTGAGGGTTGCCTCTTATCACATGCTTTTTAAATCTCTTTTCAACACAAAGAGACAGAAAGTACACGTGGGCTATATAGATAACACTGTGTTCAGGCACAGAAAGTTATTTAAGATCTAGCACAATACAATGCTAAATTTAAGACAATAGATAATAAACAGTCACAGTCATGTGATCAGGGGGCTGGAAGAAGGTTCCTAGATACAAGGTAATCACAAAGGTAAAACGTACATTAATATAACTGTGTTGGTTATGCAAAACTGGAGAATGAGTAATAAAGGGATTATTTATCTTTTAAAACAATAACAATTCTATGGTTGACTGTCCCTTTAAAACACTTTGAGATGGTAATATAAATTGATAATTTGTATAGATAACAAGTGGCACGCAATTGTCATGTGCAGATTGATAGAAAGATCCAGTTTCTATGCTGTACATCATTAGATCTAATGGATAGTATAAAATATTAATCTTTGAAGAAAGTAAGTTTTTGGTAACAACCTCTTACAGTGTTTTTCTAAGTGTTTAACGATATATTCCCCAAGTAGGGAGACACATAGGTACCCTTATATAGTAACAGAACATGGGGAGTTTAATATGTGTAGAAGCACATTTGTCTAGGGTTGGCACATTTAGACGCATAGAGAAAATTAAGATCTGAATTTGTAGAACTTTAGGTAGATAAACTATGTGACAGTAAATGACCGATAACTATGAATGATACCTAGAGGGTGTCGTGTACTATATCATTGTACAGAGAAAGGAAGCAACCATTTGATATGAGAAAATAAGTAGGTAGTTCTTTGAAGAACAAGAAACATAAAAAAAAATAAAAGAATAATAAATAGAAAACACCAAAAATATTTTTTTCAGACCAAATAGGAGCAATTGAGGATATATTTAGGTTTACATACCTTTTAATCTTGTTTATTTCTATTAAATATTTAGATTTCAAATATATTGAGCGAAAAAGTTACATACAGTAGTAACGGTATATGTAAAAATGTGTATTTGCAAATACCTTCATTGGATTGTTGTTATTTTTGTAAATACAAAGATCTACAATGTATTCCGGTTATGTTGATTAACCTCTGAGCCATTCATCACAACAATAGTATTTGGATAAACCACATGACTAGATAATGATCAATACAATGAATGAAATTACACGTGGGGAATCTCGAACCTGAATAGATTGGTGGCAAGCTACGTAGGAAGATCACATGCTTGCTTTGTATCCAATCATAGTACAGGTTTTACTAAGGGACGTGCCGCAACGCTGGTTTAAATGTACACACACAGCGGCCTAATTTAGATTCCTCATGAAGAAGGAGCTTTTGACTATTACCTTTGAAACACGTAAGGAGTATTTTTTAAGGAAACTACAATCCAGGACTGTTGTGAGTTTGAGTGATACATTTTCACAAGGAACAAATCAGAACCATAAGTGCAAACTGTTATCCCCTAACAAAGCAAATATATTGTAATAATTACTTTCAAATTAAGAACCACAACTGAAGTTGGCAATAGTGAAGAATGTCCCTTTAAGTGGAGTTGTATAAAGTATGTCTCTTTAAGTAAATTCCTATAGGTGTACCTCCCTTTAAAATGAACTTGGAAAGGAGAATGTCTCTTACCTGATGCAGCAGGAAGTATGTCCCTTTAAGATAAACTTGCAGATGGGATTATCTTTTAACCAATGCAGATTGCAGATTCAGCAAAAAGTATATTCCTTTGAAATTAACATGCAGATGAGAATGTCTCTTATCTGATGCAGCATGTGGTATAGCAGGAGTATATCCCTTTAAGATGACTTTGTAGGCGAGAATGTCTGTTAGCCGAGGCAGCTTGTGGTATAGCAGGAGTATATCCCTTTAAGATGACTTTGTAGCTGAGAATGTCTGTTAGCTGAGACAGCTTGGGGTATAGCAGGAGTATATCCCTTTAAGATGACTTTGTAGGCGAGAATGTCTGTTAGCCGAGGCAGCTTGTGGTATAGCAGGAGTATATCTCTTTAAGATGACTTTGTAGGTGAGAATGTCTGTTAGCCGAGGCAGCTTGTGGTATAGCAGGAGTATATCCCTTTAAGATGACTTTGTAGGTGAGAATGTCTGTTAGCCGAGGCAGCTTGTGGTATAGCAGGAGTATATCCCTTTAAGATGACTTTGTAGGTGAGAATGTCTGTTAGCTGAGGCAGCTTGTATGCAACAAAGAAGAGATTACCCTGTGTAATAAATAATAGGGTCTTTGTAGCTGGAAAATATGCTGGTTCCTACCTGTTGTAAATCACCTGTCACTGTGGCTAACTGCATTAGCAGACAGTGTAAGGTGTAAATGTACAGTAAACTTGCTAACTACATGTGAAATAGGGAAAGGTCCGAGGTATAGAGTACTCAACTTCCTGCTAGGGGTTTGTAGCCTTAAATGTTTTGTAGAGAGCCAAACCAAGTCTCCACTGTTGTAAGTAGGTGCTTCTCGTCTTCTGAGGTCATAATGTTCTGTTTTTGTTGTACATTATTAAAGTTTTTCTTGAAGGATACAGAATCCATTCTGAATCTTTCTAGAAGGTCAGAGGCAGCAGGACATCTAGTTGAGGAAGTTATGAGTGGTAGGAAAGTGGAATGGCACCCATAGTTTGCGAAGAATGGAATCTGTTTTGTAGTAGTGCTGACTGAGCTGTTGTATGCAAATTCTGGTAATGGTAATAAGGTTATCCAGTCATCCTGCAGATGAGAACTATAGCAACGTAGATATTGTTCCAGACATTGGTTTATTCTTTCAACTTGTCCATTAGTTTGTGGGTGGTATGCACTGAAACATTTCCTTTGGATTTGTAACATTTTACACAATTCCCTCCAAAAAGGTTGAGGTAAATTGTGAACCCCTGTCTGAGGTGATGCTTACTGCTGGTTCCGGTACCTCGGGTAACACTGTTTTGGTAGGGAGTAAATCTGTAATGAAGGAATGTAAATTCTTATTTTCACTTTGGAGATCCTTTAACCCTTGGGTCAGGAGATCAACCCTCTGAGATAAGGTTACAATATGGTTTGCCATCTCTGCTGGGTTCATTGTGTTGGCTTGGATATACTGTAATAATTGCTTTCAAAGAACTGCAGTTGGCAATAGTGAAGAATGTCCCTTTAAGTGGAGTTGTATAAAGTATGTCTCTTTAAGTGAATTCCTATAGGTGCACATCCCTTTAAAATTAACTTGGAAATAAGAATGTCTCATACCTGATGCAGCCTGTAGTGCAGCAGGAAGCATGTCCCTTTAATATGAATTTGCAGATGGGATTTTCTTTTAACCAATGCAGCTTGTAGTATAGCAGGAGTATATCCCTTTAAGATGACTTTGTAGGTGAGAATGTCTGTTAGCTGAGGCAGCTTGTATGCAACAAAGAAGAGATTCTCCTGTGTAATAAATAATAGGGTCTGTGTTGCTGGAAAGTATGCTGGTTCCCACCTGTTGTACATCATCTGTCACTGAAGAAACAGGTAAGGGTCTGGTGGCTCACTGCATTAGCAGACAGTGTAGGCAAAGCTCTTGTAATATTGCAGGAAGGTGCTTCACAGGAGCAAGTTTAGTTAGAGAAGACAGGCTGCAGCTGCATCCGTTTTCAGTGATATGCTGACAGGAGAGACAGCAATGCAGGGAGGCAGGTTAGCTTGTAAGTAGCACAAACAAAACTCTGGATAAGGAAAATAAATAACTTAGCTTTTAGAGAAAATCTGGCTAAAACTAATTAGCTTCAGAGAGAACCTAACATAAACAAACTATAGCTCGATTATATCCAAGCAAAGTAAAAAGGAATTTGGATTGGTATAAGAGACTGATGACCTTAGAACCTCAATGCAGGTAAATCAGCACACCTGGCAACTACAAAGATTTAAGGTGGTTTTAAATGAGAATGTATATGACAAGAAGATTTAAGGTGGAATAAGGATGCATATGGCATACATTATCTTATATTGTATTGAGATTTTTAAATGTGAGCACCAGTAGTATTAATTGTTTTTATAGAGAAAATAAATATACAGATTCACACTACTGGTTTCCTGTTTGTATTCTTTGCATGTGCAACGGCATAAACTAAGCAAGGATTCTAGCTTACTAGAAGAAACACTGAATGCCTAGGATGGTTTCTCCTCACACTGTGCGGCAATTACCTCATATACTGTAGATTGAGGTATTTAAAGGGACACTGAACCCAATTTTTTTCTTTCAGGATTCAGATAGAGCATGCAATTTTAATCAACTTTCTAATTTACTCCTATTATCAATTTTTCTTTGTTCTATTGTTATCTTTATTTGAAAGTCAAGAATGTAAATCTTAGCAGCCAGACCATTTTGGGTTCAGCACCATGGATAGTGCTTGCTTATTGGAGGCTGACATTTACCCACGAATAAGCAAGCATAACCTAGGTTCTCAACCAAAAATGGTCCGACTCCTATGCATCACATTCTTCTTTTTTAAATAAAGATAGCAAGAGAACAAAGAAAAAAATGATAATAGGAGTAAATTAGAAAGTTGCTTAAAATTGCCTGCTCTATCTGAATCATTAAAAAAAAAATTGCGTTTAGTGTCCCTTAAAGTGTAAGTAGGAACCCCAGAAGGGCTACATTTTCTATTTTGTGCACCTGTAATGAAGAACCAAATCACTGTGTATATATATATATATATATATATATATATATATATATATATATATATATATATATATATATATGTTCGGTTTGTTTCCCGGATTCCTTACACTTGAACTGTCGCCCCTCATGGGACGTCATGCAGGCGCCCAAACGAGTCACGTGGTGACTACAGTGCCTGTAACATGGTGGCTATTCAGTTTGTTGTAGCTAAACGTGTTCTATAGTTCATAGAACACGTTTAGCTAGGCCCAAATTGCTCGCATTTAGTTAACCATATTATATAATAGCTTTAAAAGCATTCTCTACATTACTTCCCCACACGATTATATTCAGATATAATGAAAGACTCTTTTTACACCCGAGTACACAAAGTTCATTTACTTAACATTGTAACTTATTTGGTTTCCGTTTTTTATATGTTTTGGTTCTATGTTTATTAATATTGTAAAACAGAGGCCTTTGTTACATGAACCTTTGAAGAAAGTTGTATTTTATATAAGTAGCAGTCTTGCATTTAAGAGCACAGGCAATGAGGGACAAGCGATCTCTTTAGAATTGTAATTATCAGGATTGCCAAAGACATTTGCAGGGATGAATAGACTTAACCTCACATGGACTGCCTGCTAGATTCTCTTGAAGGTTGGGAGATTCCTTTACCTCCTCAGCTCTAGACATTTTGCAATTACAGCCTTCTAATTTTGAATTGTTGAAAAATGCCTTTGTTTATTGTTTGTTTGTTTTTTTTGTCGTGTATAATCCAATAAAAATAAATATATATATATATATAAAAAGAACACGTTTAGCTACAATAAACTGTTGACGTCACATCCAGCGCAACAGTTCAAGTGTAAGGAATCTGGGAAACAAATCGAACTTGAAATACACCCAGTTGACTTCTCAAGGCCAACCCTGCTACATATCTATCCCTAATTGGCATTAGGTAGTAACAACTGGATTGGCTCCTCAAAATAAGGGTAAACCAGTGGATGAGGAAGTATATACCAAGACTGCACACTCCAAGAGGTGACAAGCACCCCTATACACAAAGTTTTACATTCTGGAAACTTTCTGTTACTTATACTACTGATATTGTATCTATATATACATATCAACGGCATATTACTCTGTTTATCAGGACTTGAGAGCGCTGTTAATCCTTTGTGCATATATATATATATTAGGACACTACAAGGAACTGTTTAAACCAGAGCTAGATATTGTATCATTGCCCTTGTTATTTTGTGATATAAGGTGACATATAACGATTATAGGAAAAAGGAAAATAATTTCTTTCATTTGCTTGCCTAAATATACAGATCACTTTATATTTCTATCCATCTAGGAGGAGGTATATGCTTTTACTGCTCCATTCCACTAACCTCTATTTTTTTGTCTATTTATTGGGTGACGATACATAAGGGAGTATTTGTACACCGCTCTTTAGAATCGGACCACCTTTACCTATTTGGAGTATTTTAGTACTTTGTACAGTGCCTTATTTTCACAATTTATATAGATATATATATATATACAGGGAGTGCAGAATTATTAGGCAAGTTGTATTTTTGAGGATTAATTTTATTATTGAACAACAACCATGTTCTCAATGAACCCAAAAAACTCATTAATATCAAAGCTGAATAGTTTTGGAAGTAGTTTTTAGTTTGTTTTTAGTTATAGCTATTTTAGGGGGATATCTGTGTGTGCAGGTGACTATTACTGTGCATAATTATTAGGCAACTTAACAAAAAACAAATATATACCCATTTCAATTATTTATTTTTACCAGTGAAACCAATATAACATCTCAACATTCACAAATATACATTTCTGACATTCAAAAACAAAACAAAAACAAATCAGTGACCAATATAGCCACCTTTCTTTGCAAGGACACTCAAAAGCCTGCCATCCATGGATTCTGTCAGTGTTTTGATCTGTTCACCATCAACATTGCGTGCAGCAGCAACCACAGCCTCCCAGACACTGTTCAGAGAGGTGTACTGTTTTCCCTCCTTGTAAATCTCACATTTGATGATGGACCACAGGTTCTCAATGGGGTTCAGATCAGGTGAACAAGGAGGCCATGTCATTAGATTTTCTTCTTTTATACCCTTTCTTGCCAGCCACGCTGTGGAGTACTTGGACGCGTGTGATGGAGCATTGTCCTGCATGAAAATCATGTTTTTCTTGAAGGATGCAGACTTCTTCCTGTACCACTGCTTGAAGAAGGTGTCTTCCAGAAACTGGCAGTAGGACTGGGAGTTGAGCTTGACTCCATCCTCAACCCGAAAAGGCCCCACAAGCTCATCTTTGATGATACCAGCCCAAACCAGTACTCCACCTCCACCTTGCTGGCGTCTGAGTCGGACTGGAGCTCTCTGCCCTTTACCAATCCAGCCACGGGCCCATCCATCTGACCCATCAAGACTCACTCTCATTTCATCAGTCCATAAAACCTTAGAAAAATCAGTCTTGAGATATTTCTTGGCCCAGTCTTGACGTTTCAGCTTGTGTGTCTTGTTCAGTGGTGGTCGTCTTTCAGCCTTTCTTACCTTGGCCATGTCTCTGAGTATTGCACACCTTGTGCTTTTGGGCACTCCAGTGATGTTGCAGCTCTGAAATATGGCCAAACTGGTGGCAAGTGGCATCTTGGCAGCTGCACGCTTGACTTTTCTAAGTTCATGGGCAGTTATTTTGCGCCTTGGTTTTTCCACACGCTTCTTGCGACCCTGTTGACTATTTTGAATGAAACGCTTGATTGTTCGATGATCACGCTTCAGAAACTTTGCAATTTTAAGAGTGCTGCATCCCTCTGCAAGATATCTCACTATTTTTGACTTTTCTGAGCCTGTCAAGTCCTTTTTTTGACCCATTTTGCCAAAGGAAAGGAAGTTGCCTAATAATTATGCACACCTGATATAGGGTGTTGATGTCATTAGACCACACCCCTTCTCATGACAGAGATGCACATCACCTAATATGCTTAATTGATAGTAGGCTTTCAAGCCTATACAGCTTGGAGTAAGACAACATGCATAAAGAGGATGATGTGGTCAAAATACTCATTTGCCTAATAATTCTGCACACAGTGTGTATATATATATATATATATATATATATATATATATCGTATATATATATATATAATCAAAAAAGAAAGTAGAATGCTACAAACCAAAGAAAAACAATGGTTTGGAGCAAGCAGCACTTGCTTCATTTGCGCTATATGACGTGCGTGGAAGGTAAGTCCCAAAAGCTGCTATCACAAAAGCATAAAAGTATCAAGGGTACTAAACAAGTCTCCTATGAGTACTTAAAGAAATGTGGAAAAAGAAAGGTGTTGTGAAAGCCCTCTAGGAACTTACGCAGAATACAATCTCTTACTTATTACAGTAAAAACAATCACTTATCACAATGAAACCATATGTAATGAAATACAATATATAAAATGTAATAAAATAATCCAGTGGTCCCGTAGGTGTCCCACTTACTAGAAAGAACCTTAATCTAATGAGGTAAGTTGCCGCATCTGTTAGGGAGAGACCTCCGATGTCCAGGTATTTGCAGGTATTGGCAGGGAGTGTTCGTATTCCTTCTTGGAGTATGGTACTTCCAATATCTGATAATGAAAGTCCAAAGTAATCCAGCACCAGTGTAGTGTGCTCACTGCCAGGCCTCACACTAAAGACCCAAACATATAAATGAAAAACATAGGCAGCAGCACCACTTGAAATAATTTCCAATTTATTGGAAGTGCAACAAGATAAAAAAAACAGCAACGTTGGCTGACTTAAATAGCACTCTAAACTCCTCCTACTCTGACATCACAGAGTAAATCACCATATAGCAGAAAAATTTGATAGAAAAAGTATACATTTAAATTTAAAGCAACAGTACATGATATAAATACATAGGTAAAGTAATCTCAATTGAGTCAATTTCACATTCTAAATTCCAAAATCTGGATCATATAAATTAGTGATAAACAATACATACATTGATTACAGCGGTTGTTGTTTTCAGCGTCTTCCGTTACCCAAGCATGAGGAGGCTATCCAAATAAATAGCAATATTAGATAGAATAGAGCCCACAATGGGCCTCCCAGGAGGCATATTCAAATGCTTATGCACTTTTGGTAAAGTATAGAAAATAGGGATTCTAGGATCAATAATTATCAAAAACTTAGCAGTTTCTTTTGAAATAATACCACATTTAATTGCTTTGGAAATGCAAGCTTGTATCTCTCTTTGTATCTTAAACAAAGGACTACTATCAAGGGGTAAATAAACCTATTTCTCTTACAAGGTGTATCCAGTCCACGGATTCATCCTTACTTGTGGGATATTCTCATTCCCTACAGGAAGTGGCAAAGAGAGCACACAGCAGAGCTGTCCATATAGCTCCCCCTCAGGCTCCGCCCCCCCCCAGTCATTCTCTTTGCCGCTCTAACAAGTAGCATCTCCACGGGAGGGTAAAGTGAATGTGGTGTTAGATTTGTAGTTTTTTATTTCTTCAATCAAAAGTTTATTTTAAAATAGTGCCGGTTTGTACTATTTACTCTGTGGCAGAAAGTGATGAAAATTTCTGCTGAGAGGAAAACGATTTTAGCATGTTGTAACTAAAATCCATTGCTGTTCCCACACAGGATTGTTGAGTACCAGAAAACTTCAGTTGGGAGGAACAGTTTGCAGGCTTAACTGCTATAAGGTATGTTCAGTCATTTTTTTCTAGTCAAGACTTAGTAATGCTAGAAGACTGACAAGAATCCCCATGTGGGGAAGGTAAGCCATATTCTGAGACTTAGTATAGAAGGAAGGCTTAAAGGGATACTAAACCCATTTTTTTTATTTCATGATTCAGATAGAGCATGAGATTTTAAGCATCTTTCTAATTTACTCCTCATCAATTTTTCTTTGTTCTTATGCTATCTTGATTTGAAAAAGCAGCACTGTAAGCTTTAGAGCCAGACCATTTTTTGTTTGGCACATGGGTAGCACTTGCTGATTTGTGGCTAAATGTAGCAAACCAATCAGCAGCTCTACCAAGGTGCTGAACTAAAAAATGGGCCGGCTCCTAACCTTTTATTACTGCTTTTTCAAATCAAGATAACATGAGAACAAAGAAAAATTGATAATAGGAGTAAATTAGAAAGTTGCTTAAAATTGCATGCTCTATCTGAATCATGAAAGAAAAAATGAGGGGTTAGTATCCCTTTAATTAAAAGGGCTCAAAACACTGGTGGACACTGTTAAGGGGCAATCGATTATTTTATTACAAAAATCTGATATTTGTAAAAGTTTGCATTACATTTGGAAAGTTTTTTGGGGGGTTTATTCCGCATGGCATATATTTAGACACCTATTTTGGCTTGTGAAGGCCCCACAACTCCAGAGTGAAGAGGGTGGGGGCCTAAAATTTGCGCCTCAGTTGTATTTTACTGTATTTGAGTGCTGCCTAAGTCTGTTTAACATGTCTGAGCCTACAGATAGATGTTGTTCAATGTGTTTAATAGCCATGGCGGAACCCCCTTTACATTTGTGTTTAAAGTGTGCTAAGGTATCTAAACATTTTAAAGACCATGCAGTGACACTTAAAAATGTAGCCCAAGATGATTCTTTAACGGAAGGTAACAAGGATAGTCCTCCTTCCACTCCCCATGTGTCGACACCAGTTACGCCCGCGCAAGTGATGCCTAGTACCTCTAGCGCATTGGCCCCTATTACATTACAGCAATTAGCAGCAGTCATGGATAATTCCCTTGCGGCATTCCTATCCAAACTGCCAGTTTTTCCTAAAAAGCGTGATAGCTCAGTTTTAAGAACTGAGGATGAGCAATCAGAAGCTTTGGATGATTTATCTGTTGTACCCTCACAACACTCTGAAGTGACAGTGAGGGAAGTGCTATTGAGGGAGAAATTTCTGACACAGGAAAAGTTTCTCAGCGGGCAGAATCAGATTCCTTAGCGTTTAAATTTAAGCTGGAACACCTCCGCGTACTGCTTAAGGAGGTTTTAGCTACGCTGGATGATTGCGACCCCATGGTGGTCCCAGAGAAATTGTGTAAAATGGACAAGTTTCTAGAAGTCCCTGTATACACTGATGCGTTTCCGATCCCGAAGAGGGTGGCAGATATTGTGACTAGGGAGTGGGAGAGACCAGGTGTACCTTTTGCCCCCCCCCCATCTTTAAGAAAATGTTCCCCATAACTGACCCCAGGCGGGACGCGTGGCAGACGGTCCCTAAGGTAGAGGGAGCAGTTTCCACTCTAGCCAAGCACACAACCATACTAATAGAAGACAGTTGTGCTTTCAAAGATCCTATGGATAAAAAATTAGAAGGTTTACTAAAGAAAATATTTGTTCAACAAGGTTTCCTTCTTCAACCGATTACCTGCATTATACCTGTAACTACTGCAGCGGCTTTTTGGTTTGAGGCGCTGGAGGAGTCGCTCCAGAGGGAGACTTCATATGACGAAGTCATGGATAGAATTCATGCTCTAAAGCTAGCTAATTCTTTTATCACAGATGCCGCTTTACAATTAGCTAAGTTAGCGGTGAAAAATTCTGGTTTTGCCATTATGGCGTGAAGAGCGCTCTGGCTCAAATCATGGTCGGCTGACGTATTGTCCAAAACAAAATTACTAAATATTCCTTTCAAGGGAAAGACCCTCTTCGGCCCCGAGTTGAAAGAAATTATTTCAGATATCACTGGGGGAAAGGGCCACGCCCTTCCGCAAGATAGGCCGTTTAAGGCCAAAAACAAGGCTAATTTTCGCTCCTTTCGCAACTTCAGGAGCGGCCCTGCTTCAACCTCTGCAACCGCAAAGCAAGAGGGTAACGCTTCACAGCCCAAAGCAACCTGGAAACCTTTGCAGGGCTGGAACAAGGGTAAACAGGCCAAGAAGCCTGCGGCTGCTACTAAGTCAGCATGAAGGGGTAGCCCCCGATCCGGGACCGGGGCAGACTCTCTCTCTTTGCTCAGGCTTGGGCAAGAGATGTTCCAGATCCCTGGGCATTAGAAATCGTTGCTCAGGGATATCTTCTAGAATTCAAGGACTCTCCTCCAAGGGGAAGGTTCCACATTTCTCGTTTGTCGTCAGACCAGACAAAGAAACAGGCGTTCTTACGCTGTGTAGAAGATCTATTAAAGATGGGAGTGATATATCCAGTTCCAACTGCAGAACAAGGACTGGGTTTTTACTCAAACCTGTTTGTAGTTCCCAAGAAGGAAGGAACTTTCAGGCCAATCCTGGATCTAAAAATTCTAAACAAATTCCTCAGAGTTCTATCATTCAAAATGGAAACCATTTGGACAATCTTACCGATGATCCAGGAAGGTCAATATATGACTACCGTGGATCTAAAGGATGCGTACCTACATATTCCTATCCACAAAGATCACCATCAGTTCCTAAGGTTCGCCTTTCTGGACAAGCATTACCAGTTTGTGGCCCTTCCTTTCGGGTTGGCCACCGCTCCTAGAATTTTCACAAAGGTGCTAGGGTCCCTTCTAGCGGTACTAAGACAGCGGGGTATTGCAGTAGCACCTTACCTAGACGACATCTTAATCCAGGCGTCATCCTTTCACAGAGCCACGGCTCATACGGACATTGTTCTGGCCTTTCTAAGGTCTCACGGGTGGAAGGTGAACGTCGAAAAGAGTTCTCTGTCCCCGCTCACAAGGGTTCCATTCCTGGGAACACTCATAGACTCGGTAGAAATTAAAATATTTCTGACGGAGGTCAGGAAGCTAAAGCTTTTAACTACTTGCCGAGTTCTTCATTCCATTCCTCGGCCTTCTGTAGCTCAGTGCATGGAGGTAATCGGATTAATGGTTGCGGCAATGGACCTTGTCCCTTTTGCCCGAATTCATCTCAGACCACTGCAGCTGTGCATGCTCAAACAGTGGAATGGGGATTATGCAGATTTGTCTCCTCAAATTCAACTGGACCAGAAAATCAGAGATTCTCTTCTCTGGTGGTTGTCTCAGGATTACCTGTCTCAGGGAATGTGTTTCCACAGACCGGAGTGGATCATTGTCATGACCGATGCCAGTCTGTTAGGCTGGGGTGCGGTCTGGGACTCCCTGAAAGCTCAGGGCCTATGGTCTCGGGAAGAATCTCTTCTCCCGATTAAACATTTTGGAACTGAGAGCGATATTCAACACGCTCCAGGCATGGCCTCAACTAGCAGCGGCCAAATTCATCAGATTTCAGTCGGACAACATCACGACTGTAGCGTACATCAATCATCAGGGAGGAACAGAGAGTTCCCTAGCGATGAAGGAAGTAACCAAGATCATCAAATGGGCGGAGGATCACTCCTGCCATCTATCTGCAATTCACATCCCAGCAGTAGACAACTGGGAGGCGGATTTTCTGAGTCATCAGACTTTTCACCCGGGGGAGTGGGAACTCCACCTGGAGGTTTTTGCTCAGCTGACCCAGCTATGGGGCATTCCAGAGTTGGATCTGATGGCGTCCTGTCAGAACACCAAACTTTCTCTTTACAGATCCAGGTCCAGGGACCACAAGGCGGCATTGATAGATGCTCTAGTAGCGCCTTGGTCCTTCAATCTGGCTTATGTCTTTCCACTGTTTCCTCTTCTCCCTCAGCTGGTAGCCAGAATCAAACAGGAGAAGGCTTCGGTAATTCTGATAGCGCCTGCGTGGCCACGCAGGACTTGGTATGCAGACCTAGTGGACAGATCATCTGCTCCACCATGGACACTGCCATCGAGGCAGGATCTTCTAATACAGGGTCCATGCAAGCATCCAAATCTAGTTTCTCTGCAACTGACTGCTTGGAGATTGAACGCTTAATTCTAATTCTTAATCTAAGCGTGGGTTCTCTGAATCAGTTATAGATACTCTGATCCAGGCTAGAAAGCCTGTCACCAGGAAGATTTACCATAAGATATGGCGGAAATATCTTTGTTGGTGTGAATCCAAGGGTTACTCGTGGAGTAAGATTAGGATTCCAAGGATGTTGTCCTTTCTCCAAGAAGGATTAGAGAAAGGATTGTCAGCTAGTTCCTTAAAGGGACAGATATCTGCTCTGTCTATTCTGTTACACAAGCGTCTGGCAGAAGTACCAGACATTCAAGCGTTTGCACAGGCCTTAGTCAGAATTAAGCCTGTCTATAAACCTGTGGCTCCTCCATGGAGTCTTAATTTAGTTCTTTCAGTTCTTCAAGGGGTTCCGTTTGAACCCTTACATTCCATAGATATTAAGTTATTATCTTGGAAAGTTTTGTTTTTGGTAGCTATTTCCTCTGTCGTAGAGTTGCAGTATAATTCTCCCTATCTGGTGTTCCATGCAGATAAGGTAGTTTTGCGTACCAAACCTGGTTTTCTTCCGAAAGTGGTTTCTAATAAGAATATTAACCAGGAAATCATTGTTCCTTCTCTGTGTCCTAATCCAGTTTCTAAGAACGAAAAACTATTACACAATCTTGATGTGGTTCGTGCTTTAAAGTTCTATTCAAAAGCAACTAAAGATTTCAGACAAACATCGTCCTTGTTTCTTGTTTATTCTGGTAAGAGGAGAGGTCAGAAAGTGACTGCTACCTCTCTTTCCTTTTGGCTGAAAAGCATCATCCGATTGGCTTATGAGACTGCTGGACAGCAGCCTCCTGAACGAATTACAGCTCATTCCACCAGAGCTGTGGCTTCCAGATGGGCTTTCAAGAATGAGGCTTCTGTTGAACAGATTTGTAAGGCAGCGACTTGGTCTTCACTGCATACTTTTGCCAAATTTTACAAATTCGATACTTTTGCTTCTTCGGAGGCTATTTTTGGGAGAAAGGTTT
This sequence comes from Bombina bombina, assembly GCF_027579735.1. Lineage (NCBI taxonomy): Eukaryota > Metazoa > Chordata > Amphibia > Anura > Bombinatoridae > Bombina > Bombina bombina. Next base: position 109,574,336 of record NC_069508.1, on the reverse strand, counting down.
TGCAAGCAGTGGTGCCTTCCGTTTAGGTTACCTGACTTGTTCCCTCCCTTCATCCGTGTCCTAAAGCTTTGGTATTGGTATCCCACAAGTAAGGATGAATCCGTGGACTGGATACACCTTGTAATAGAAAACAGAATTTATGCTTACCTGATAAATTACTTTCTCTTACGGTGTATCCAGTCCAAGGCCTGCCCTGGCAATTAAGTCAGGTTTAATTTTTTTTGGTTAAACTACAGTCACCACTGCACCCTGTGGTTTCTCCTTTTTCTCCTAACCGTCGGTCGAATGACTGGGGGGGGCAGAGCCTGAGGGGGAGCTATATGGACAGCTCTGCTGTGTGCTCTCTTTGCCACTTCCTGTAGGGAATGAGAATATCCCACAAGTAAGGATGAATCCGTGGACTGGATACACCGTAAGAGAAAGTAATTTATCAGGTAAGCATAAATTCTGTTTTTACAGATAATTGTTACTGGACAGAAAAAAGTCCTTTTTCAAGAGTAGCAGTCTCAGAAGGTGTTGGTGTGTAGTGTGATATATTTACCACTAATGTTTCTTCAACATTCGTTTGGGCCGGCCCTCTTTCTTTTGCTTCACAGCTCCTGCTCCATTGCTTTTTGAAGAGTTTGCCACCTCTCCTGAGGTGACCTCGTTTTCTGAGTCCCCCGTCGTGGAGTCAGAGGTAGATGCTGAGCCATCTGTGTCTTTACCTGGGCGTTTATTCTTCCTACGATTCCAATCGGAAGTGCTGCGTCCTCTATTTTCGGTATTACCAGTGTCTCAGTGATAGACTTCCCCCCAGGTATAGTCTTGTTCATCTCTCTGAAACTTTGATCTTTTGCGTTCTTGGATGGACGTTTTCAGCTCTGCAATTGTAGTATTGACCTCTTTAAGAAATGTATCCATATCTTCTATCGACCAGCCAGACTTTAATATCTGATAAAGGTCAGGAAGTGTCCTTTGTTGTTCCTCTCATAGCAATATAAACATGCATGTAAATGAAGAGAGAAAACGATCGTGTGATATTGTCAGGTTTAATATACACAAATACAACAGATGGTTCCAGTGAATTTCATACTGCATATTGATTGCTGGCACTTGCGAGTGCAACTTTTATTGCTTTTAGACATTAGACTGGGTATTTGTCTGGCACACCGGTGCCTTTTCGGAGACTCCTTGGCAGTTATGGAACCAGAACTTTTATAGCACGCATTTATGTGCATATCCAAAACTGTACAAGCCCATGAGAGTTTGAGTGCGCTTATCATACCTAATTTTGTTTGAGGTTCTAGCATGTGAGTGCAATTTTAACCGTTGTATTTGTGTGTATTAAACCTGACAATATCACACGATCATTTTCTCTCTTCATTTACATGAATGTTTATATTGCTATGAGAGGAACAACAAAGGACACTTCCTGACCATTATCAGATATTGGAAGTACCATACTCCAAGAAGGAATACGAACACTCCCAATACCTGCAAATACCTGGACACCGGAGGTCTCTCCTTCACAGATGCGGCAACTTACCTCATTAGATTGAGGTTCTTTCTAGTAAGTGGGACACCTACCGGACCACCGGATTATTTTATTACATTTTATATATTGTATTTCATTACATATGGTTTCATTGTGATAAGTGATTGTTTTTACTGTAATAAGCGATTGATTGTATACTGCTTAAATTGCTAGAGTGCTTTCACAACCCCTGTATGTATGTGTATATATATATATATATATATAGAGAGAGAGAGATAGATAGATAGATAGATAGATAGATAGATAGCAGGCAGACCAGCACTCACGGTTAAAATTTCATCCACCCAGGGTGCTTCCATGGTATTGATAGTGATAAAGAATGGAGATGCACTCGCAAGGATTTGCAAATTTCCTTTTAATGTAACGTTTCGGGGTGTTACCCCCTTTGTCAGACAATACAAAATAACAAAGTAACACCCCGAAACGTTACATTAAAAGGTAACTTTGCAAATCCTGGCGAGTGCATTCCCTTTCTTTATCACTATATATATATATAATATATATATATATATTTATATATTTATATAATTAGTATAGATAAACTGTCGATTTTACCAAAATACCATTATATATATATATATAAAAATGGTAATTTGGTAAAATATATATAAATAATGGTATTTGTGCAAAATATATATCTATACCGAAGTTTACTTTCAACTTGTAATATGTGCGCTACTTCTGACACATTCTGCCACAATAAACCCAATAGTGCTCGCATGCAACTGTTAGCCCACCACTCGGAATCTAGCCCTTTATGTTTAGCCTCTGTCTGTGCTATGATGATCTTTGTAATCTTGGCAGTTTTGTCCAATAATCTTCACAGAAATATGATCAGATAACATACAGTTTACTCCATCTTCATGGCAGCATTTTTCAACAGCTCCTAAATGCCCAGCCTTCGATAGTAAATTTCAAGGTTTGCGGATTACCTGGATTTCTGCATTGGTTAGTCATAACATGTCTGATCTGCATCACCGTTATAGAGCAGTATTGCTTCAAACTTGAAAAAGGAAGACATTCTTCTGAAAGCTTGTCATCTTATAAATGTATAATTAGTCCAATAAAAAAGTATAATTGTCCAATGCAATACTCTTGTTATTTTAATATCTAAATCTCTGGACTAACACGGCTACTCCAATCAACGTCACAACTATAGACAAACACAATCTGTCTAAACTAATAACAAACAAACAGTTCTCACATTTTTATTGAAAACATTGAGTAATTATTCACAGTGTAGGCTGAAAAAAGTAGATGAACCTCTGTGTTAATAACCTCTCCAAAAGCTATTTCGAGTCAGGCATTTCAATCAATGAGATGAGATTGGAAGTGGGTTGAACAGATGTCCTGCCCTTTAAATAAAAGCACAAAAGCCCTCGTGTAAAGGTTAAGATTTACAACAAGAAAATGTGTGCAAAACACAACATAATTACATTTTATATTAAAATAAAGTTTTGCTTTCATATATACACTATCTAATAAAAAATATTCATAGAAATATTGATAAACAAATATTATAAGGGTTAAAAGATATATGGTATATTACAAGGTGTTTGAATGCCAATGACTATAATGTGTGTATATATATATATATATATATATATATATATACACACACACATACATACATACATACATACATACATAAACACACTCACCGGCCACTTTATTAGGTACACCTGTTCAATTGCTTGGTAACACAAATTGCTAATCAGCAAATCACATGGCAGCAACCCCATGCATTTAGGCATCTAGACGTGGTGAAGACGACTTGCTGAATTTCAAACGGAGCATCAGAATGGGGAAGAAAAGGTATTTAAGTGACTTTGACTGTGGCATGGTTGTTGGTGCCAGACGGGCTGGTCTGAGTATTTAAAAAGATGCTGATCTACTGGGATTTTCACACACAACCATCTCTAGGGTTTACAGAGAATGGTCCGAAAAAGAGAAAATATCCACTGAGTGGCAGTTGTGTGGTCAAAAATACCTTGTTGATGTCAGAGGAGTATGGGCAGACTGGTTCGAGATGATAGAAAGGCAACAATAACTTAAATATACACACGCGTTACAACCAGGGTATGCAGAATACCATCTTTGAATGCACAACACATTGAACCTTGAAGCAGATGTGCCAGAGCAGCAGAATACCACACCGGGTGCCACTCCTGTCAGCTAAGAACAGGAAACTGAGGCTACAATTCGCACAGGCTCACCAAAATTGGACAATAGAAGATTGGAAAAACGTTGCCTGGTCTGATGAGTCTCTAATTCAGCTGCAACATTCAGATGGTAGGGTCAGAATTTGGCATAAACAACATGAAAGCATGTATCTATCCTGCCTTGTATCAACGGTTCAGGCCGGTGGTGGTGGTGTAATGGTGTGGGGGATATTTTCTTGGCACACTTTGGGCCCCTTAGTACCAATTGAGCATCGTTTAATTCCATGGCCTACCTGAGTATTGTTACTGACCATGTCCATCCCTTTATGACTACAGTGTATCTTCTGATGGCTACTTCCAGCAGGATAATACACCATGTCACAAAGCTCAAATCATCTCAAACTGGTTTCTTAAACATAACAATGACCGCACTGTACTCCAATGGCCTCAACAGTCACCAGATCTTATTCCAATAGAGCACCTTTGGTATGTGGTGGAATGAGATATAAGCATCATGGATGTGCAGCTGTCAAATCTGCAGCAACTGCGTGATGCTATCATGTCAATATGGACCAAAATCTCTGAGGAATGTTTCCAACACCTTGTTGAATCTATGCCACAAATATATATATATATATATATATATATATATATATATCAAAAGTCCAAGAGTATCTGCACTCCCACTTCACATCTAGTAAGGTACCAGGGTGCTTAGTTATAAAATAAATTTAATCACAATACAGAACTGCACTCACTGGATTTATATAGAAAATAATTTATTTTACATACGGTGACGTTTCAGGGTCCACAAACCTCTTGGTCTGAGGAAGGGGTTTGTGGACCCTGAAACGTCACTGTATGTAAAATAAATTATTTATTTTCTATATAAATCCAGTGAGTGCAGTTCTGTTTTGTGATATATATATATATATATATAAGTGCACCATAAGACTAAGTGCAGCTCGCTCCCGCTCTGTCTGACAGCAGGAGCGAGCTGCACTTAGTCTTATGGCGCGGTCGGGCCGGGCTGTGACTATACAGCTGGCCTGATGCGCTGAGGAAAAAAAACAGACCCGCTCAGCAGAGCCCAGAGAGCGGGTCTGTAAAACAGCGTTTTTTGCTAAAAATAAAAAGGCAATATTATGTTAAATAATGGTTGGCTAATATAATGTTATATAATTCTGCACTATGTGCAGAATTATATAACATTAATTTTAAGGTTTACTGTCCCTTTAAATATTAGCATGCAAGTGATGTGTTGGGTTTCTATTAAAGCACGTTCCATTGAAATCTAAAGGCCGAATGCGTTATGTGAAGTCCTAAATTTAGCGTGCTTCGGGTTTTTCTCACACTCAAAGAATTTACTTTCGATCTTTAATACACACGCTAACCCGAGTGCAATAAAGGTTTACTACCAGCTGTGTTTGCATGAATTAGATGGGCTGTAGGATAAACTTTTGCCTCAAACCCTTATTTTATCATCAATCAACTGATGGCAAAATAAGTTAAAAACTACCTTTACTGTTTTGTTTTTTTACGTCTCATTTTTTTTAAAGGATAATCTACTGCCACATTTGAGTGACAATTCTATTTATAGGGGCAGCCTGTTTATTATTATATAGACAACCTTATTTTTATTTGGGAATGTGATTTGTAATGTGTCAACACTTTTGTGAATAATTTGAGTTCTAATCATTTGTGTTTTCCAGTAAGATCAACCAATTTTCAATTTGACGAGGCTCATTTATCAAGCTCCGTATGGATCTTGAGGGCCCGTGTTTCTGGCGAGCCTGCAGGCTCGCCAGAAACAGCAGTTATGAAGCAGCGGTCTAAAGACTGCTGCTCCATAACCTGTCCACCTGCTCTAAACAGGCGGACAGACATCGCCACAATTCAACCCGATCGAGTACGATCGGGTTGATTGACACCCCCCTGCTGGCCGTGAATCTGCAGGGGGGGGGGGGCGTTGCACCAGCAGCTCACAAGAGCTGCTAGTGCAATGCTGAATATGGATTCAGCGAGGTCTGTCGGACCTGATCCGGATTATGTCCGACAGACCTTTAACCTCTTAAGGACATATGACGTAATTTTTCCGTCATAAAACAATTGAGCAAACTGAAAGCTGTGTCCTTAAAGGGTTAATAAATATACCTCTATGTCTTTGTTTTTTGTGTTTTCTAAAATGTAAATAATAGTCTATATTTATTTCAAATAAGCAGTTTTGTTAAAGGTTTTTCTACCTGTATATTTTCCATTAATCATATTGTGTTACTTGTGGTGACTATCTGTGATATCAAAAAAAAGAAAAAAAGAAAGCCCCCAAAAAATAAAACAGAATATCTAAACTCCTTAACGGGGGAAGATAGGGGGGGAAAAGTGATTTATAATGAAGGTAGTTTTGAAATAAGAGACCACTGCTATGTCAATCTTTTGTATATCCAATCAGCAATATAGAGCTAATGTCTATAATTAAACACGTCTTATACTTTACTTATACTTAGTACTAATATATGTAGCCGGATACATTTTTATGAATTACTTAACCTTCATAATAAATGTGAGAGCACCTGAATGAGCTAATATAGTATGAAATCTTACTAAAGACCCCAATGCCACCATTAAAGTGAATATCTCAAGCGTGTTCTATCCCTAATCTGTTGTTCCCAATTTAAACAGACCAATAACGAAAGTGTCTTAAATTGTGTCTTAAATAAAGCACAATGCCACTAATCTTGTGAGATCATTCAGAAATAAGAGATATGAAGGAAAAAGCAAGGGATTATAAACACAATGCTTCTAAACTAGATACCAACTCTCTAAACCAAGTCCAGTTTCAGTAGCATACATTATGGGGTTTTTTTTAACAAAAAATATAACAACAATCTCTGTTTCGATTTCATCTTTTATTTCTTGGTGATCTTATTCCTCGATTATGAGAGAGTGTCCCACTTATTTATTCCAGCCAGAAATAAACAGATTTCCACAAACTCAAGCGTAAAGAGACTATAGGAACAATAGCAAGCTTGCATAGGGTGGTTTATATGCTGGTCAAGTTACAATAACAAAACCCCTAGTTATCTTTTATATATTCCTTAGCAGATTTTAATATTCCAAAGTCAATCGGATAGCTTGCAGCTATTCAGCAAACTTTTTTCTTATTCTGTGTTGGAGCCTGTCTTGTTAAACTACCACTTGTAAAGGCATACATTTAAATGTAACCTCTCTCCATACTGTGAATTTCACATCCATGCGACAACGTAATGCCTGAGCAGGTTGTTAAATATGGTTTTAATCATTATGAAATGTCTGTTTCTGTGTTGTTTCAGCTATTTACAACAGGGTTCTTTTTGCGGGGCAAAGGCTCATGTACCGAAACCAATTAATACGCATTCTTTATTTGGTTGGATATCGATCCCCTGTTATAAAAAAAAAAAAAAAATGCTGCTTAGTCGTTCTGACTCTTTAATTCTGTATGTTTCAGGAAGTAACTGTAAAGTTATTTGATTATAATGTAATAGCGGGTAAACATACATCCAATTTCTGTGCACTCCTGTACTGCTTTTTCTAAGTCTTTTTTACCACTAGAATACTTCCACAACTGGGGGTGTCATGTGCAGTAATAATACTTTAGCGTTTTATATCTTATAGGTATAGTATACTTGCGGTTCTTCTGTTTCAGTATATCGTACCCACTGTGTCAGCCTGCTTCAGCCATGTCCTTCCACAGGAACCAGTGCATCTGAGACACCTCTCGATTCGATCCAGTATCCGGAAGAAAACTTGCATTGGCTTCTTTGAGCTTTTCTTTTTTTTTAACTTGGCCTGGTTATGATTCTGTGTCGCATTTGAATGGAGTGGTACTCTCACTTTGTCAAGTACCACCTTATGTCTACCAAACCTGCACACCCTCCAGTTGGAGTTCAGACTGTATGGTTGTGGTAAGCACTGCCCAACCTGTGGAGGCATTGTTGAGACTTCCGTGCACCAAGCTGTCATTGTACCCTCCCAGGGAAGATTGCAGTTACTGCCAACAGGAGATAGGTGCTGGGGAGAGATTGAAACACCGCTCTGCATACACAGCTCAGAACGCGCGTGTATCTCCACGCTCCTCCCACCGGATGTCATATTCTTTGAGTCTTAATTTAAATATGAATGCGTCTTTTAATGAATGAATTAATTAATTTATTCATTTAATTTATATATACATGCATAGTTACACAGTAAAATAAAGCCGATGAAGTTGCGGTGGTCATCATCATTTAATATCAAATCCTTAGAGAATTGCTAGACTCAGCATCCAAGGGACTCTAGGCACATTTTTGTCCTCCTTCCTTGGAGTTGTATTTTTGAGGTTTGTGTACTATTATCAGAGGCCTACCTACTTCAGTACCTCTACTGATTTCTGCTGCCTCTCCTGCTCCTGCCCTTCCTGCTTTGAGGTGGTCATCATCAGTCAATGTCAAATCTCTTAGGGAACTGTGGGCCGCTGTAACCAAGGGACTGTAGGCACATTTTTGTCCTCTTCCATTGGAGGTGTATATTTGAGGTTTATATAGTATTATTATCAAAAGCCTAGTTCAGTAATTCTGCTCCCTGCTTCTGCCATTCCTGCTCTTGCCCTTCTCTGAATTAAGTCTCCATGGATAACAATGAACTACAAACTTGTTATGGAGCAGGTGTGTGAGAAAGTGATGGATGTAGATATTTTTAGAATTATAAAGTTGAATAAATAATATGGTATAGAACTGTTGTACTGGTGGGAAGTAAAAGATAAGAAAGGTGAGACAATAGGGTGCTGGAGGAAGATAGTGAATGATTACTTGATATTAATGTAAACACATGCTTTTAATTCCAACTTATTCTAGAAATTCCCTTTGTAAAAATTGTTCTAGTTCTTGCATCTTCTCATTTCACTGTTAGGGGTCGATTTATCAAAGGCTTCATCAGACCGATGCCTCCCTAACTCTTCTCCATCTCTTAGGTAAAAAAAATAAATAAATCTCCCCGGTCTTTGAGAGCACAAAATAGCGTTCTTGTGCAATGCTGAATTCCGCCAGTGGAATTCATTCCACTAGAGGTGAGCTGCGGCAGACAGGGGTGCATATGTACTCCCCTGTCCACCGTAGCTTGATAAATTGAGCCCTTTGTATTGATTGGTTTAATTGTTGGCCTTTTATACTAGTAGAATTTGTTGTTAAAATTAATGTTTTGTGGGCTTCCCATTGGCCATAATGTAATTTAACTTATTTTGTTGTGAATTAATTAATATTTTTTTGCCGTGCACAGGTCTATTCACTACCTTCTTACGCAATGCATTCCACAATTTGTTTGCTCTTATAGTAAAAAATGTTTATGTTGCTGGGTATTAAATCTCCTTTTGGTAGTGAGAAAGATGAGGCGCTGGAGAATTGACCCTGCTAGACTAATGTATTCCCCTCTAAGAAAACAGTGGTTGATATGTAGTGAATGTAGTCCAGCGCTAATCTAGCACTGGACTACATTCACTACATATTAAATCTCCTTTTCTCAAGCCTTAAAGGGACACTGAACCCAAATTTTTTCTTTCATGATTCAGATAGAACATGCACTTTTAAGCAACTTTCTAATTTAGTTCTGTTATCAATTATTCTTCCTTCTCTTGCTATCTTTATTTGAAAAAGAAGGCATCTAAGCTAAGGAGCCAGCAAATGTTTGGTTTCAGAACCATGGACAGCACTTGTTTATTGGTGCTGTCCAATCAGCAAGGACAACCCAGGTTGTTTACCAAAAGTGGGCCGGCATCTAAACTTACATTCTTGCTTTTCAAATAAACATACCAAGAGAATGAAGAAAAATTGATAATAGGAGTAAATTAGAAAGTTGCTTAAAATTGCATGCTCTATCTGAATGACAAAAGAAAAAATTTGGGTACAGTGTCCCTTTAAGTTGTGACCTCTTGTCACAAACAATTGCCTTTGAATAATAGCTTCCGCCAACTCTGTATATGGGCCTTGAATATATTTATATAAAATAATCGTCACCTCTCAAGTGCTTGTTTGTCTAGAGAAAACAGACACAATTTGGCTAATCTCTCTTAATACTTTAAATCCTCATTTACCCTTATTACTGTAGTTTTGTCATCCTTCTCTGAACTCTGTCCTTTTTTCAAAATTGGTCCCCAGAATTGCACTCCAAACTCAACTCATACTTATTTTTTAGTTTTTTGTATAGTATTATATTTAGATTGTCTTTTTTTAAATCCCAAATTTGTATTGATAGTATAGCTGTTAATATTTATTAGCATTAATATTTCTATATTGTCACATATTTATACTAGGGTTATTTGTCTTCTTTTACATTATAGTTTATTTTGCAGGTGGAAAGTATTACTCTTTATATATTATATTGCTATTATTAGTTTATATCACCACAAATATTTATATTAGGGTATATTTACCCTTTAATATTACTGTGCATAATTATTAGGCAACTTAACAAAAAACAAATATATACCCATTTCAATTATTTATTTTTACCAGTGAAACCAATATAACATCTCAACATTCACAAATATACATTTCTGACATTCAAAAACAAAACAAAAACAAATCAGTGACAATATAGCCACCTTTCTTTGCAAGGACACTCAAAAGCCTGCCATCCATGGATTCTGTCAGTGTTTTGATCTGTTCACCATCAACATTGCGTGCAGCAGCAACCACAGCCTCCCAGACACTGTTCAGAGAGGTGTACTGTTTTCCCTCCTTGTAAATCTCACATTTGATGATGGACCACAGGTTCTCAATGGGGTTCAGATCAGGTGAACAAGGAGGCCATGTCATTAGATTTTCTTCTTTTATACCCTTTCTTGCCAGCCATGCTGTGGAGTACTTGGACGCGTGTGATGGAGCATTGTCCTGCATGAAAATCATGTTTTTCTTGAAGGATGTAGACTTCTTCCTGTACCACTGCTTAAAGAAGGTGTCTTCCAGAAACTGGCAGTAGGACTGGGAGTTGAGCTTGACTCCATCCTCAACCCGAAAAGGACCCACAAGCTCATCTTTGATAATACCAGCCCAAACCAGTACTTCACCTCCACCTTGCTGGCGTCTGAGTCGGACTGGAGCTCTCTGCCCTTTACCAATCCAGCCACGGGCCCATCCATCTGGCCCATCAAGACTCACTCTCATTTCATCAGTCCATAAACCTTAGAAAAATCAGTCTTGAGATATTTCTTGGCCCAGTCTTGACGTTTCAGCTTGTGTGTCTTGTTCAGTGGTGGTCGTCTTTCAGCCTTTCTTACCTTGGCCATGTCTCTGAGTATTGCACACCTTGTGCTTTTGGGCACTCCAGTGATGTTGCAGCTCTGAAATATGGCCAAACTGGTGGCAAGTGGCATCTTGGCAGCTGCACGCTTGACTTTTCTCAGTTCATGGGCAGTTATTTTGCGCCTTGGTTTTTCCAGTATTATATATTTACTGTGATTTTATGCTTGATGAAACAGCCATTTTTTTTGTCTGAGAAACAAGTTGCTACTGTTTATCATTAAAGTTTTTGTATTCTACCTGGTTTATACTTTGTGGCCTTTTAAATTGTTACTTTTTGGCCATTGTTTGGTGGCTGGCCATGCTGATGTCTGCACTTGTCTTCCTTGATGACTGTGCTCTGTGGTGCCAAAGTGAGGCAGTGTGCTGAGTCAAAAGCAGTGGTTCTGTGTTGGCAATTGAGGAGTTGGATGTGGTGGACGCTAAGAGTCTTTTATTGGAGGGGAGGTACTGTTAATGGTGTTATGGTGGATATTTCTGCTGGTGAACTAATTATCTAGCCTGTTCTATTGGCATGATTTTGTGCTGTATTCTAAGTGAGTGCAATTCTTTGACCAGGTAGTGTATATATTTCTACATTATGAAGCACCTCCTTTTACCTTTTCATCTGTTAGATGTCTATGTGTAGTGCCAAATCCTTTTAAGGACTGTGTATATTGTCATCCTGAATTTTACAGAATATCTGAGTATTTTTTTTATTCTGTCCTTACTTATTGCTTTTAGTTTAGCCTTTGCTGGATTGTGCTCCTCTCCATGTAAACAATTCTTATAAAGTCTGTTTATTCTTTTTTTAAATGTTTAGTTATAAATAAATATAAAAAAAAATTATGATTAATTAATGCAATACTCTTGGTTATTTTGCATCTATCTATTATCTGTCGGCTAGATTACGAGTTTTGCGGTACGAGTGAAATAGCAGCGTTATGGCTCTTTTTCACTACTGCTGGTATTACGAGTTTTGCAGGTTTAGCTGCACTGCACACTTTTTGGTCCTTTTTCAATGGGACTTCCATAGCGCCGGTATTACGAGTCTGCCTGGGATGTCAAAAAGTGAGCGGTACATCCTATACCGCCAAGATCGATACCGTAAAATAAAAGTCAGTAGTTATGAGTTTTACGCTACAAAGCTGTACCATAAAACTCATAACTAAAGTGCTAAAAAGTATACTAACACCCATAAACTACCTATTAACCCCTAAATCGAGGCCCTCCCGCATCGCAAACACTAAAATAAAATTAATATCCCCTAATCTGCCGATCCGGACATCGCCGCCAATATAATAAACATATTAACCCCTAAACCACCCTACTCCCGCATGGCAAACACTAGTTAATTATTATTAACCCCTAATCTGCTGCCCCTAACATCGCTGCCACCTACCTACATTTATTAACCCCTAATCTGCCGTCCCGTCGCAGCCACTGTACTAAATTTATTAACCCCTTAACCCTAACCCTAACACCCCCTAACTTAAATATAATTAAAATAAATCTAAATAAAATCTACTATCATTACCTAAATAATTCCTATTTAAAACTAAATACTTACCTGTAAAATAAACCCTAAGCTAGCTACAATATAACTAATAGTTACATTGTATCTATCTTAGGTTTTACAAACAACCCCCCAACAGTAAAACCCACCACCCACACAACCAACCCCCCAAATAAAATCCTAACTAAAAAAAACCTAAGCTCCCCATTGCCCTGAAAAGGGCATTTGGATGGGCATTGCTCTTAAAAGGGCATTTAGCTATTTTTCAAGTGCCCAAACCCCTAATCTAAAAATAAAACCCACCCAATAAACTCTTAAAAAAGCCTAACACTAACCCCCGAAGATCCACTTACAGTTTTTGAAGGCCCGACATCCATCCTCAACAAAGCGGCAGAAGTCTTCATCCAAGCGGCAAGAAGTCCTCAACGAAGTCGGGAGAAGCCTTCATCCAAGCGGGCCGAAGTCTTCATCCAAGCCAGAAGAAGTCTTCATCCAGACGGCATCTTTTATCTTCATCCATCCGGTGCGGAGCGGCTCCATCTTCAAGAAATCCGGTGCAGAGCATCCTCTTCTTACAATGGCGACTGAAGAATGAAGGTTCCTTTAAGGGATGTCATCCAAGATGGCGTCCCTTGAATTCTGATTGGCTGATAGAATTCTATCAGCCAATCGGAATAAAAGGTGAAAAAATCCTATTGGCTGAAGCAATCAGCCAATAGGATTGAGCTTCAATCCTATTGGATGATCCAATCAGCCAATAGGATTGAGCTTGCATTCTATTGGCTGATTGGAACAGCCAATAGAATGCAAGCTCAATCCTATTGGCTGATTGGATCAGCCAATAAGATTGAAACTCAATCCTATTGGCTGATTGCATCAGCCAATAGGATTTTTTCACCTTTATTTCTGATTGGCTGATAGAATTATATCAGCCAATCGGAATTCAAGGGACGCCATCTTGGATGACGTCACTTAACGGAACCTTCATTCTGCAAGAAGACTTTGATTGAAGAGGACGCTCCGCGCCGCATGTCTTAAAGATGGAGCCGCTCCGCGCCGGATGGATGAAGATAGAAGATGCTGTCTGGATGAAGACTTCTGCTGGCTTTGATGTAGACTTCGGCCACTTGAATGAAGACTTCTGCCGCTTCATTGAGGATGGATGTCAGGACTTCAAAAACTGTAAGTGGATCTTCGGGGGTTAGTGTTAGGCTTTTTTAAGGGTTTATTGGGTGGGTTTTATTTTTAGATTAGGGGTTTGGGCACTTGAAAAAGAACTAAATGCCCTTTTAAGGGCAATGCCCATCCTAATGCCCTTTTCAGGGCAATGGGGAGCTTAGGTTTTTTAGTTAGGATTTTATTTGGGGGGTTGGTTATATGGGTGGTGGGTTTTACTGTTGGGGGGGTGTTTGTATTTTTCTTTTTAAAGGTAAAAGAGCTGATTTCTTAGAGGCAATGCTCCGCAAAAGGCCCTTTTAAGGGCTTTTGGTAGTTTAGTTTAGGCTAGGTTTTTTTTTGTGGGGTGGTTTATTTTGACAGGGCTATTAGATTCGGTGTAATTAGTTTAAATATCTGATAATTTCTTTTTTATTTTGTGTAATTTAGTGGGTTTTTTTTGTAATTTAGGTAATTTATTTATTTAATTGTAGTGTTAGGTTAGGTGTTAGTGTAAGACAGGTTAAGTTTTATTTTACAGGTAACATTGTATTTATTTTAGCTAGGTAGTTAGTAAATAGTTAATAACTATTTAGTAACTATTCTACCTAGTTAAAATAAATACAAACTTGCCTGTAAAATAAAAATAAACCCTAAGATAGATACAATGTAACTATTAGTTATATTGTAGCTATCTTAGGGTTTATTTTGCAGGTAAGTATTTAGTTTTAAATTGGAATTATTTAGGCTATGATAGTAGGTTTTATTTAGATTTATTTTAATTATATTTAAGTTAGGGGGTGTAAGGGTTAGAGTTAGATTTAGGTTTAGGGGTTAATAATTTTAGTACAGTGGCAGCGACATTGGGGCGGAGGATTAGGGGTTAATAAGTGTAGGTAGGTGGCGGTGATGTTAGGGGCAGCAGATTAGGGGTTAAAAATATTTAGTGTTTGCGATGCGGGAGTACGGCGGTTTAGGGCTTAATATGTTTATTATAGTGGCGGCGACATTGGGGGCAGCAGATTAGGGGTTAATAAGTGTAGGTAGCGAAGACATTGGGGGGGGCAGCAGATTAGGGCTTAATAACTAATGTAGGTGGCGGCGATGTCGGGGGTGGCAAATTAGGTGTTAATAACTGTAATGTAGGTGGCGGCAATGACTGCGGCAGATTAGGGTTTAATAAGTGTAATGTAAGTGTCGGTGATGTCGGGGGCGGCAGATTAGGAGTGTTTAGACTCAAGTTTATGTTATGGTGTTAGGTGTAAACATAAATTTTGTTTCCCCATAGGAATCAATGGGGCTGCGTTACGGAGCTTTACGCTGCTTTTTTGCAGGTGATAGACTTTTTTTCAGCCGGCTCTCCCCATTAATGTCTATGGGGAAATCGTGCACGAGCATGTAAAACCAGCTCACCACAGCTTTCAGCAGCACTGGTATTGGAGTGCAGTATGGAGCTCAATTTTGATTTACGCTCACTTTTTGCCTGTTAACGCCGGGTTTTTTTAAACCCGTAATACCAGCGCTGTAGGGAAGTGAGTGGTGACAATAACTTGCAAGTTAGTACCGCACCCCTCATAACGCAAAACTCGTAATCTAACTCTATGTTATCTCTCTCTCTCTTTATTATTATTATTATTATTATTATTATTTTGTAAATATCTTTGCCAGCCAAATCTATAGCAAATGGAGTGTAAAACAAAATAAACAGGCAAGAGCTCTTTTGAGTGAAGCAGATTATTCCCTATTTCCAATAAAAAACATGTCCCTTTTTAAAATGTTTATTTTAAACAATTGATTTTTGTTATATTCTATAAAGTATGAACTCTTTGGAGGTATCTTAATAAATTTGTAAAGTATATAAAGAGTTATCTAGATTCCTAAGAGCCTACACACCAAAATATTTATGTGACTATATATTCATTAAATGTGTTATCTAATTATGCGTATTAATCACTCTAAATGTGCTATGAGATTATATATGAATAAATACATTACAATCTACAACTGTTTTCTCAGTTACAGAATCTGTAATTACCCTGTGGATTCATTATCAGGCACAATAGTTCCAATAACTTATATTTGCAGTAATCCGCCATAAACGTTTAAGCTATTTATTGCTTGTAAACATTAAAGCCCTACAGAGATGTCTAATACTTTATCACTTTAAATATCCAGGAGATAAAGAAGTATTCAGATATTTATTTACAAGTTAGCAAATATACAGGGATATCATACACTTTTATAGAGTAATACATAAAACAATCAAGATTATAGAAATTTTATAGTACACTTACAGTTAGTAAACATTTCAAACAATAGAGAACAATATAAAGAAACACAAATAGTCATTGGCAAGTTCTTGATTAAAAATAGATCTGCATATAGCAGTAAATAAACAACCTTTTTATAACAACATTCCAGGTTGTAGATAATACAACTTACAAACGATTCATGTATTAAATACTATTAATTACATACCAATTTCCCTTAAATTTTTCAGATGTCCCAAAAATACAAGAAAGTCATGATCTATAGGGGCTAGAAATATAGGGGCCGATTTATCATCGGCCTGACCAACATGATTCGCTCAGCGACAGACATCGATGAATGCGACAGACATAGATGAATGCCGACAGCGTACAAGCAGTTCTTCTGAACTGCTTGCGCAATACCGCCCCCTGCAGATTCGTGGCCAATCGGCCGCTAGCAGGGGTGTCAATCAACTAGATCGCATTTGATCGGGTTGATTGCTGTCCGCCGCTCAGAACAGGCGGACCAGTTAAGGAGCAGCGGTCTTAAGAAGGCTCCAGGGGAAACAGGGGCCATTCGGCCTTGATAATTTGGCCCCATAGTCATGTTAACAGTGATATAAATATGACTAGATTAGTAGATTAGCTGCAATTTTTTATTTTGGTGGAACAAATGTCTGAAAACTTACATTCTGTTGGATCAAAGACATTACATATTAAGAAATTGCTGTAATTAATTAACTCTCTATTCCATAGCATACCACACCCTGTTTCTTCACACATGAACACCAATTTGTCCTATTTTAACCTATATGATAGGGATATGTTAAATAAATTACATTCAAATGACAGAACACATTGTCCCCTTCTATTCACCATATAAAAAATATGTCTAGAAGCTTATACAGCATCTTCATTTTGTTACTTTGAATATTTCCATTTATTTGAATGTACTTTGTTTAGACTTAAATGTAAGAGTAGGTCTATAGGAATCAGCATAGGAATATTAAATTTTCTTCTTTCAAATGTTGATTCTGTT